>NW_022639597.1:716595-754619 GCF_010583005.1 Odontomachus brunneus
CTCTCTCTCTCTCTCTCTCTCTCTCTCTCTCTCTCTCTCTCTCTCTCTCTCTCTCTCTTCCCTTCTCTCTCTTTCTCTTTCTCTATGCGAACGTTCTAACTTTAAACTTCAGTCGACGTTGAGAGCTTGATATGCGAGAAGAATGAACCGGCGAGACGTCTCATGTAGAAATTTGAGACGTGAAGAAAGACGATCGAACAAATTTGCACATTCGACAAATAGGATATTTATCTCCAAATTGCGCGACAATTGACGATCAAACCCGTGTAACAATATCCGACTTTCTATCAAATAAGAATTATTCCGCACTCATAGCGTGCACGGTGCGATTGGCATTAGAAAGCCATCGCGAAGAGGAAGATTAATGACTCACTCCGACATGGACAAACTGTTTCCCGTATAGCGGTTGAATTTCCATTTATTCAACCATTCATTCGCCTTAACTTCGAGTCTCGACACGTCTACGGACAAAATCGATGCGTTCTAATCCGAGAGTTGTTGGCAACTAGCGAAACTTCTCGCGACATTTCAGGCGACGATCGTTCTTTCGTTACCACACTCTTCGACAAGATGATCGCAGGGTAGTTCAAAGTGTGAATTGCAGCTGATATTTCGAGATAGTTCCTCCGCACACGGCATCCTAATATCTCCTCTATCTGAGCACTCGATTTCAAGACCATCCACCTACGTGGAGGGCGCAGATTCTAAAAGTTCTTCCGGGAATAACCGGAGGGTAAAGAGAGAAAATTGCCGGTGTACACTCTCCGGAGGAAAATACGTTTCCCCGTCGTGGGACAATACGGTGCGGAGCTCAGCAACGCGTATCCGAGATGCCCTGACGAGTTTCATCAACGGCCACGGCGAGCAAGAACGCGTGTCTTGCGT
The DNA here is from genome assembly GCF_010583005.1 of Odontomachus brunneus. Classification (NCBI taxonomy): domain Eukaryota; kingdom Metazoa; phylum Arthropoda; class Insecta; order Hymenoptera; family Formicidae; genus Odontomachus; species Odontomachus brunneus. The sequence goes on from NW_022639597.1 coordinate 717,481, forward strand.
TACGATCAAAGAATAGTGGCGGGATGAGAAAACGACAGGAAAAAGGAGCACCGCAGGTGGTGGAGAGAGCTCGCCCCTCGTTCCCCTCGCCAGCCGACGGTCTCGCGGTGTATTCACCCGCCGCCGTCGCGCGTTCCCCGAAAATCAATACGCGCCCTGTATTAAAACGGATCCGTCGGCGAGGCTGAGGTAAAATAGATCCGCGCAATAAGGGATGTTGGCTGGAGATGCTGCGCGTTGTTAGAGTCACGCTCTCACGCTCCGTGCGAACAAACAGGTTCTCCAATCCCTCCAAACAGCTCGCATCTCTTCCCAATTAAACGAATTATTCGTTAACTGCGATTTTTACGGGCAGTTTCTTTCGCGATTGCGGAAGAGAGATTCTCGTGATGACATTTATTTCAATACCGACCCGATTTCGATAGCTGGCGCGAAGCCGATTACATTCGCGGCTATGCCGCGAAATTACAGCGGCGAATCGATCGATGCGGACGTTACTAATCCAGTTTTAACACGCCAGACTGGAAAATTGAAAGAGAACAAACGGATTGTAGATTCACGTGCCGGGACGTGACGTGGTGTGTGTTTTCATCTCATTTCGGAGGCTGCCAGCTCTGCTACTCATCCCGTCTCCATCACCGCGACGACTGTGTATTCGTGCAATCTGCAAATGCGATTGTTCGATGAGCAAATAAAGAGGACGCAATGAGCGATAATACGTACACGTAATATGTCACTTTCGACGGCTAAAATACGACACGATACGATACGGGGAGGCTGGAGGCAAAACGCGTCGTCGATTGAATTGTCAAGCAAACGCGAAACACGCGGATGCCCGCTGCGGACGTTTCCATTTCGACAGGCAGATTTCGAAAACACGATAATCCGTGGTATTGAAAAACAGAGGACAAACCTATAGTCCGTGTAAACACAACGAGCATATATTTCAATCTCGAAAAAAAGTAATCGGCGGGTCGTTGACGCGTTCACGCTTTCCGCTCTCTCTCTCTCTCATTGTTGTGAGATTTTATCTATTAGGAATTTTGTCATACATCTCGTCGCACAGAAGCACGCCTGCGTGAAACACGTTACGTATTATTATCGTAGCGTTTTCCAGTGTTAAACATTATTTATGTGTGCGTCAAATACTACTGTGAGCTATCTTTCCATAAATTATTCGCGAGATTTACGACGTCACGCCATGTACTGGACGTTTCATCATAAATTTTCGGCCAACCAAAAAGTACACCAAAAATATACAGTTATCCAAGTATCGAGAAACTAACAATATAAAAATATGTAAAAGATTTCTTTTTCTCTCTATGTGTGTTTAATTGTCAAATTAATTTTCTATTTCTTTATTTACTGGTTAAGTTACATCAACAATATAACAGCAACATAACTTTAATATAACATGTTATATAAGAAGTCTAATGTTTGCATTACATTTCAGTTGTGCAATATTTTTATACACAAATGTGAAATTATATTTTAGATATTTCTCATATATAAAATGTGATATTTCTAATTCTAAAGGGCGAATTTGTCTGATATGCGAGAAAATGTTGCACGAGCAACGATATGGCGAGCCTAACAACTGTCAAGAGGCCAGAATGAGCAAGGAAATTTTCTCCCTTTATTTTTTGACTTGATAAATCCGGGACAGCGCGTACGCAGGTCCCGACTACCAAAAATTGTGCGCTCGATATACCCACACTAGGAGTATTCGCAAGGGTCAGCATCACCGTGGTGCAATGGAGAAGCCTCACCCAGGAGGAACCGCCTTCATGATCACGGTGTCCTCCGCGCCAAGTAAGTTATAGGGAACCGCCGATGGGAATCAATTTTATTGTTCTTCTGATGCACTTTTGCATACGAGAATCTTATCATTCAGTGTCCTCTAGCGGTCGTCAATCGATGCATCCGTCGTAGGAATAAACAAAAGCGCATAGCGATGACACGCGCTGTTTCACACGCAACGACCGAAGACGTGAGCAGGACACGCGATTGTCGGTTTCCATACAAGGGACTTGATCCAGCGGTCGTTTGAGTGATTCGGAAAGCGGCCTGAACGCTTAAGAAATATAGAAGAAATTATGTAAATACAAACGGTACTTTCTTCAAAAGCGATTTTTCATCTCGGTTCTCGTATCTGATGTATTGCTGAAGTGATACGTCATGTGTATTAACACACTATTGAATATCTATGATATTATTTATACTGCAAGTTATATTTCCCATAAATCGCCATAAATTTATTATTAGGAGAATTTAATGAGAAAGATTAGTTCGGCACCGCGGAATATAATTTATGATGAGTGTCTCTCATAATCAACATCGAGGTCGCCAAATGCAACGTTACGATTTATTTCATTCGTTGCTTAATTTATGCACGCTCGATATCGGATGCGACCGCGTTACGTCCGAGCCATTCTCATTCGCTCTTCTTCGTCGGTGAATTCGCAACACCAAATATTACGGCGTTTCCCCTCGCTCCGAGACCTCAATTCCAAGGTTGGAGTTGATTTCCTTGCTGTGCACCTTCTGGCATTTTCGCGCAATCCTTTGTTAAATCATAAACGCCTCGCCGAAAGTTCATATAGCAACAGTGTTCAACAGAAAACGAGTTTGCCGAGAAATGTATCTCCGTATGCCCCGTATGTTCGCGTGCCAGATCGTTTCCTGGCCATGTTTTAATTTCACCGGGAATAAATAAACAAGCACCGTTGAAAGTTAAGCCTAACGAAGGAAGCAGCGAGGAAATGAGCGAAGATGCGACATGTTCAATGTTTGGTAAATATTTATGGTTCCAGTGTTCCTTACATTAACAGAGGAATTTATTTACATCGAGGATGACGACATACATGGAGGGATCCTTTCCTTTCCTTATACGGTATCCGCTGCTGTTATTTTAACGAAAAGCGAAACACGTTCTTTTCTTCTCTCTCTCTCTCTCTCTCTCTCTCTCTCTCTCTCTCTCTGTATTTTTTGTTCCTTTTTTAAAGCAGAATACACGCTGATTGCTATTTAGAGTTGGACGTTTAAAGTGCTTTACGTGCAGTAACGCGATCACGCGTATTATTCACGATGACGTAAAGATACCGTACCGTGGTAAAATCGCCACAGAAAGGCAACTCTAGCAGCATGAAGCTGCCGAAACAGTCTGCAGGAAATATGACTGCTTAAAGATGATCCTCCCAGCGATTCGGGACGATAAGATCGAGTTTCCTCAAGAAGCTTCTCGAGTTGCCAGACGGCGCCGCGACGGCAGAAGCCGGTGTTTGCAGCCTCGAGCGTCGCTATCTCGCTTAGCCGTCTATTGAACTTTCTCGATCATCGCAAAAAGAATGGTCTGTCGGAAAGTGACGAAAGATTCGAAAAGAGCAAGTTTTCTAGTTTCGCTGGAAAAGTCTATCGCTCGCTGTTGTCGCGTTTACATAGCGAACGGAAGAATGGATTGACCGCGTAAACATGCGCACTTAAATGCTTTCAACGTAAATAGCATATCTGTTCTAAATTTTCGAATGTCACAAATGAGGTGACATATCCGACGACGATAAGAAGCAACAACGGCGGCGCTTTGCGTCAAAGTCGCGAAGTCTCGACTTCGCACCCGTTTGAACGTAGTCATCGAGAGGCGCCCACTCGCTACGCTCGTACTATTACTTCCAGACGCCGTCGGATGTCAGCAGCGGCCGGCGCGCCAGTTTGAAAAGCGGGAGCGAAAACGGGGTCGTCAAACGTGAATCACGAGCGTCGAATTAATCCAAACGTATCCGCGGACCGGATCGATATGATGCAAGAGAGGAAACGCGCTAACCTTGCGATAATCCCCGAAGCGAGCCGTCGTCGTCGCGCACTCGACGGGCCTAACGAGGCGTGGTGAATCCTTCTTGCCGGGCGATGCTTCGATTTCCAGCGAGCTCATCGCGCATCCGGCCGTCCTTGGGATTCGCGGGAACGAATATGCTTGGTAGACGGGTGGCCAAAGGTGGCGGGGTGTTTTCATTATACGCTTCCTCGCGGCGCGGGCGCGCATGTCGTTGCTGCGTAACACCCGCGGAGACAGCGGTACGTTTACGTAATGCCGGATCGAGAGCCAACAAGGTCAGTGCTTCGTGAAACACTTTTGCATCGTTCGTCAAACACCGCCAATCGTCACGAGGAGCAGAGGCGACACCGCCACGCGTTTCGCTTCCGTCCCTCCGTCGCGCTAAGCCGCGTGCCAAGAATCGCGGATCCTTCATCGGATCTTGCCAGGTGCAGCGACTTTCTGCCCGCGCGCCGTAAATTCACGGATGAAGGCGCACTCATTGTATCGCGACGCAATGTGCAACGCACGTTCGCGCGCGTTTTCCGTACAAATTCGCGGTGCGCTGCACTCCACCTCCTCGTCGTTCCCACTCGATCGATATCGAAAATTAAATTCAATCCCGCGCTCCCATTGTGGCCCAGGTCGAGCCTATTTCGTCGAAGCCGCGCGGAACATTCGATGCATTTTAAATGCTCGTGTCGATACGTGTCCGCATTCATGTCCGCATCAGATGCAGCATCGACGTTGGAACCCGCCGTGCTAAGATATATGTTGATTTGCCCATGAAAAAGGGATAACGCCGTCGTTATCGAGCGTTCCGCGAAACTGCGGGAGGGAAGCGCTCGCCGTCGAAGACGAGAAAAAGTCTGCGACTCGTGTGACACGAGTTCGCCCTGTGTATATTTATCAGCCGTTACATCACATCGATTTATCAATAATTCACTGAATCTGCGCGAAAAATATCCGCAAGAGAAAATAGAGAAAGAGAGAGAGTTAAAGGGGTAAGACGATCATCCAGGTGGTTCGGTTTCCGTCACGCTCTTACGATTAGACAGCGATATTAGAACGCTTTTCGTTACGTAAACACGCGAGCACGTAAACACGTGAATACGAACAACAAACGGTAGCGCGTGTACGGTACGATATCGATATAGTACATCCTCGATATCGTTGTCGTCGTCGTTGTCATCGTTCTGGAGAAGCCCGTTATTTTCTGCGCGGCTCAGGTAACAAAGGGTGGAAGAAAGGCGCGGAAGGATACCTAACTACACCGCTGTATGAAAACGATCACGAAGCCAATCAAAAATCGCGACAAACATTATACGCCGAAACCCACGTGAAGCGTTTGCGAGTTTACGCTATCTCGAGCGTCGTGACGTCATATCTTTCAACAATGGCTTCGCCGCGGAAGTAACCCCCCGGCAAAAAAGACGCGGTTTCGCTAGTAAAAATATATCTCCCGTTAGGTCCGGAACGAGAGAGCTTATGTTGCTTTCTCGACCCGTCTATCGCTCATCGGAGTTACGTTTCCAGAGCCGTTTCCTACTGAAACATTGATACCACCGCGACCACAGTCTCTGCCTGCATTGCAGCGCACCGCGGATAACCATGCGCGCGCCTTCCGCCACGGTGATGTAGGAAACACGACCGCAAAATAAATGTCACGTGTAAACGGAGACACTGCATCGCGTCGCGACCGTCGTGGCTCTGAAATTATAACGCGAGCGCATCGTCCGGTGCACCTACCGTGCCGATGCATCGTTTCGAAGAGAGGGAAAGAGAGGAGGGTCTCTCCATCGCGGAGTATCACGTTCTGTTTTCCACTTAACCACCGGTATCAGGCCTTGCGAACGTGCAAATAAGCGACTTTATGACCGGCGTGAAGAAAAAAAAAGAGAATGTGTTAGCTCAGCTAAACCGGACTAGTCAGGTTCTTTCGGCCGCGCGGAATGAGAAGAAAAGAAGGAAGAGAGGAAAGAAAATGAACTTAACGACACGACGACGACGTAATTATCACAATGGATGGAAGCGCGCGTTGTAAACGGAACGAAGCGCGAAATATTCGTGTTTGATTCAGTTAAACAATATGATCTGTCTGCACTCGCGTCGCACCTGCGGAGAAAGCTCGTCGTGTCCGCGAAAGTGTCGTGCGAAAGCGTCGAAATTTTTGGAATAAAATAAACGATTTTTAACGTTGTGAAAAAAAGACCGTTCTCTTTTTCGCAAATTAAATTATTTATACATAATATTAAATTATACATTTAGCTAAATGCGAAAGCAAATATTTCTTTCTCCGTTATCAGCGTTCTCGTTCCCGTGATATCTATGTATCTGCGTGATCTCAATATACTTTATTTTTTTAAACATCGCCTCGATGACGCGATAACTACGATAACGATGCGATAACTGCGTGAATGAATACGATACTACCGATAACAGACGCGTCCCCACGTTGCACACCTCTATTTTGCTTAAAACAGTTACGTTCTGAGAATATATTTGCAATTTGAATTAGTGTTGCGCAATGAAACTGCACGCAAACTTTCGGGCAGCGAGTCAGTGGACTTTTCTTTGCAGAAACAGGAATTGGACGTCACGACAAGTCACACACATTTGTCGATCTCACGATTATCGCAACTGCTCGATAAATATTGATTGTTGACACGAGTGCGCGGCACGTAACGTTGCCGACAACGACAGAGGTTGCCAGGCCGACAACGGGATCATCGAATTCGCATCTCTCCGACCGGATGATATGCGAACTTAGATTACAGACAGAAGGGAGTGCCCGCGCGCAAATGTAAACTTGAGACACCGAGGAAGGGCTCCAGCCATGCGTATAGCGATTTCGTACGGAACATCGCAAAGTACTGCTACGTATCACCCGTCATCACGCTCTGTTTCATTCGGAGATTTCCTTTCGTGTTGTCGTTGAGGAAGAGAGAGAGAGAGAGATAGAGAAGCACTTTTATTTTGTGTGTGTGCGCGCTTTATCGCTGGTAAAGCTAATGGCGCTCATCGTCATGTTAGTAATACGAAACGCACTAGAGAGTGAGATCCTACGACAAACGTACGAGCATTGCGCGGTTAAAGCTTTCTTTCCGCGTTCCAAATAATTCGCTCCTTGTATAGAATGATTTTACTCAAAAGAGGATATCGCAAATTTGATGTGAAATCTCTGCCGGTCGTGAAAAAGGCGCGCTGGCAGATTGTTGAAAACAAACGCACGCAACGCGGCAATAGCAGCAACGCGGACGATGCAATCCTGCGATTTAATCCCGACGAGAGCTGCGAACTCACAGCTATGTTTCTTTGAAAGAGCGCGGCGCGCTCCCCTGAGCCCTTCGAAGGCACGCTTCACGCTCTTCGGCTCTCGCCTAGGACAACGAACCAATTGTTCGTGGCGTAACGAGCGTTTGCTTCGTTATGGAACATAATTGTGCTGGTCGCCACGTGCCGGAACGTGCCTTCGTTCGCGCGGAGAACGTCGGCGCGCCGCGCCGTCGATTCGTATGCAAAAACGCGTCGAAATAATCGACATCGGTATTGGACAATCTCGGGCTCTCTCCTTTGGCAGTCTCGTTATGTAGAAATCGCGGTTCGATGGAGTGCAATTTTTCTAGTGAAAAAGGGGGTGAGAAAACGTATGTTCGATAGAACGTAATTTCCCGTGAAAAAATACGCGCGAGACGACGACGTGACAATTTCCACAAGATGATTCGAACACTGAGGTAATTAAATCTTCATTCACACAAGAGCCCCGTGAATAACGTGGCGTTAAAAAAATGAACGTGGCACTAGTGTCGCAAATTTAAATTTACGAACGTGGGCGAAATGTTAAGGTATTCTTATAACACACCGTGCACACCGTAACACACCGTGATGTCGACACGCTATTTCCGGCGAGACATTCACGCGCCACTAACGTTCCTCCACTTCCAGCGAGTTATCATCTAGTGCCGCCAGATATCACGGTTTGCCACGAGGAAAGTCAGACGCAAAGAAACGCGCGCGAGAGCCAACGCGATAAAGAGAAGCCCAAGAACCTTGGACGATGTAGAACGGCGGAAAGACGCCTGTTAATTTGCAAACACGGCGACGAATAATACCCTTCCTCGCTACCATCTTCGGTCAGCTCCAGAGAGTCTTCCTTTCGCAATCATCGCAAGCAGTTCCTTTCCCTCACCGCTACTCTCACTCTTCAGGAGGAACAAATGCGCACACCTTTTCTCAGCGCGTGGGAGGACTTCTTGCTTAATGACATGGCGAGACTCAGCTTCAGACGAAGGCGCATGCACTCTCAATCCCGCGATGCATGCAAATGCATCATTTCCCGGTAGGCGCACGTAACAAGCACGTTATAGAGTCGACGAAAGTGTCGTGATCGCGAATATTCGTGCGATATGCACGATGGGAAATTTCAGTAGAAAGTCCGACTGAGTGCATAGATAAATTGGGTTACATGTGAATTTTTAACGACGTTACATAGTATTATTTAGTACTTACAGTCGTAAAATCTTCAAAGCATAGGAAATATTCAATAATTAGATCACAGTTTCATCGAATGTTAACTGTTAATTTCACGCGATTGCAGGCTCATCTCATCGTCGCGAATACTCGCGTGATAAGCACAGACATTGCGGCAAGAAATTTCAGCAGAAGATTCCGGCGGAGCGCGTAGATAAATTGATTTGCACCATGAATTTTTCACGCGATGACATTTGGTACAGCAGTCGCATAATCATTGAAAGTAGGAGATATTTACTTAATAACTAATACAATTTCGTCGAATGTTAGCTATTAATTTCATGCGGGATTGAGCCCATTCCATTGCCGCGTTTGGCCGCAAGTCTCACGCGCAATTACCCGACGCGATTCGAAGCGCGCAGCAGTATCGCGGAATTTTGCGGGTTGGTCGATGACACTCTATTATTTAGTATTACGGCAAGGGTTAATAATTGTGGCCAGTATACATGGAAAGAGCCAGTGTCCAGGTAAATGCCGCATTGGCGTGCGACCTGGTAGCCTGGTCCCGTCAGGTATGTATCCACATTTCCCCCTTGCACTTTCCGCGCTTTCCATGCGGTGAGTCTCGCGCATTTGTTGACTTCGTCGCTCGCACGAACGTGGTTTGCACGCTCGTCATCGTGCACCGGCGCGCGGTTCCACCTGCGATCGATAGTCGACAGAGAACCGAAACGACTCCCTGTTTCACAGCATATATGCGCGGCCAATCTGACGTCACGACACGCGGGGGGCGCGCGCGGAGTGTAATCTCCGTTGAGGAATCTCAAATTTGTCAGGATCATCGAGGCTCTTCGCGGACCGTTCACGAAAGGGGGACAAGGGCAGGCGAGTCGAAACGCGGAGGAGCAGACGAATCTGCTTGTCATATTACGACCCGACCCGTTCGGATTTTAATTTTGCGAGCCATTTTACGATCTAGTTTAGATCAGAAAGCGACTCAGAAGAGAATAAATCCGTAATTAATTATATATATTTTTTTAATAATCGATTAAAATCCGCAGCATTCAAGGGTGATTGATTTTCTCGAGGAGATGACATCGGTGATTCGAGTTCAAGAGCGGTTTTCAATCGAATCTTATATTTAAGATCGGCTGTTTATATTCAGATACTCTGTGCAGACAACGAAACAATCCGTACATTATCTGAGGATGAACTTAAAAGCATTCTAAATATAAGATCCGACTATAAAAATATCACATATAAATCACGTACAAATAAACTGCGACATTTTTTTGGCTATGACAATCTTTTTTTACTCTCACATATTGTTCTCGCACAAAATTCTACGTTTTGTATAGCGCGAACTTAACCTGAGGAACGCTTCCGATATAATTTGAATTCTTTAGAAAGCGAAAGGAGAGCGCGTCGGAACGAAAGTCGCTGTGGAATATCTCAATTCTAAAGGAGGCTTATATAGGCAGAAGTTGGCTGGCGCTTTCAGGCAGGAATTAAAAGTATACTCGGCGCGACTCGGAGAGTCGCTCGGCGAGATCAAGGTCGACGGGACCGACCGCGAAGTTCTGCGGCTTTGTAAAAAACTGCGGCTAAACATGAAGAGGAGAAAGCGAGATGGAGATTGCGAGGAGATGTCCATCGAGTCCTTCGCAAAAATGTTAAATACCTCGACGGGAACTCTCGACCTGTCGCGCCGGACAGAGGGTTGCCCGACGCAGAGGGCAGACAGGTTCAAGATCGGTTTGATACGATCACGCGTTATTCCGCTCGATGACTCTCCAGAGCTCGTTTCGATCGAACAAAGTCGATCAAGTTGGAAAGGTTAAACGCGAATTATGCGGCGAGTGCGGCATTAAGAGTGACCTCGGCCTATGAGCCGCGTACAAAACTGTGCGCCTTCGTGTTCCACAGTGACGCATGATGGTGAAAACATGTCGTTAGCAGTGATTTTCATCATTAAAGTAGTATCCCGATACTTAGAGGCTTAATGATCACGCACAGCGGACCGTCTCTTTGTCTGCGATCTTGGATTTCGCCTCGGTTAGTGCGACATACTTTGCATTCACAGATGCCTTCGATTCAGATACTATCTGCTATAGAGAATTCAATCATCGCTCAATGAATACTTCAACTCCCGGAAGTCTGTTAATAGGCTTCTTTAAAAGTCATGATCTCTTGAGATCAGAGGTAGATGTCTATAAATTCGTTCTGTCTGCAAAATTGTAATACTTTCTATCGGCAGATAGAGCGTTAAAATAAATGACGTATAAGCTCTATTACCCGAAAATAATTATTTTAACGTTCCGTTGAGAGAGAGAGAGAGAAAGAGAGACTTAACGTTTGACTGCTCGTGCGAGAAATAGCAATCTCCTTTCTCGAACTGTCACTTTCGCGTAATCCACTTACGATTCGTTTGCGTATCTTTTTAGGGGAACGCATCGAACCACACGAGGTTCCACGAATCGATCAAGGCGCGTTGTTCGAAATAATTAATGAACGCGTCGCGACGCGTGTCGTGAGCGCAAGGGACGAAGGGCGAGTACTGCGTGGCCGTGAAAAAGTGTCTGACTCTACGTCAAAAATTGTAGCACGAGGGCAGGCACGCCAACTGTACCCGTATCTCTGTGTGATCGCGTCACGTTCGCGTAAGCGTCGAGCAACGGTGAAGAAACGGTTGTATTTTTATATCCATCATGTAAAACTCACATCACGAAATTCACTCATTACCGGAGACGATCGAATTTGTGCCTACAGCCTCGCAGAAATGGGCGCACAGCAAGAGACAATTTGCTGAGGGCTCTTTCGTGCGATCGTGCAATTCGGGAGACACGAAAATTCGCGAAGAATACCGCGAGAAGGAGAGAAAGCACGAGTGCATTGCCAAATAAATGAACAACCAGCATCAAGACAGGTGATATCTCTTGATACCTTTATTTAATGTAGCTGACCTCGTGATTATAGCGCGTACGCGACGAACGGAAGCAGATCGAAAATTCTTGCATTTATAAAGGGTATCTCCTACGCAAATACGTTCCTAGAACTCAATCGAGCGGTGACGATCAATAATCGCCGGAACTGAAAGTTAAAAATTAAAAAGACGGCATGCAACTTGCCGCTTGATTTAGCGCCAAGGGAGATGAGGCGTGACATTGTACGTAAAACCTGGCCCGGAACGTCATTGCGAAATCTAAGTAAAGCGGGAAACCAAGAGAAAACCGTCTTCGCAACAGCGATCAAGTTTGAACTCTTCGTTCGTCTCATTCATATTCAGTCAAGATTCGCAAATGAAAATAGAAACAACACTGGAAATCTAACGTTATCTAGTAGACGTAATACGTATCTCGCCGATTACGCTATCTGCTTTAAGCTCTTTGCGAGAGATACCGACGATGTCCAATTAAAGAGCGCGTTATATGCACGCAATTAGGCATCAAACGCGATGCCGATTCTTGTAATCACGAATATCGTTACAAAATTTCACAACAGCATTGTCTGATTTTTCTACGGCAAAGAATGGAAATAACATTTATATTTCGGGCGGCGCTTCAGGTGAAAAGGTGAGTTCGTTGGGAAACTTGCAATCTTGCAGAATCGTCATTCATCGAGGAACTCCTCCATCGGCATCGACTCCTTGCTCGAGGGATCCAGCCGACGATCGAAATGAAATTCACGGGCTCCAAGGTACAATCGGTCGCGTGTAATCGTGGAACGAGCGAGCGCGATCTCGCGCGTGGTCGGAGCATGTGTTGCATAAATCGCGCGTGCACGCGCGCTCAAATGTCATCGATCATGAGACGCGACACTCGATCGCATGCGAGATTCGAGAGTCGCACGGAGGAGGAAGTCGCGCGGGCGAGAGACGACGCGAGATACCTGTCCATGGAGGGCGCGTTCACGCCGGAATCGATAACAGCGAGGAGGGTAGCGCGACGCGAAGAGGGCAGAGGATACGACCCGATGACGACGATCGTGATGCACATCGCAGGTAAATGGGTCGCCCGATACGAAACACACACGCGCTCGCGCGTTCCCCGCGTCCTCGGCTTTCGCCGATAAGCGAGTCACCATTCGGCTACCGTTCGACACTCCGGAACGACTATGAATCGCACTACGTCTTTCTCTTTCTCTCTGTCATGTCGAAGAAGTTGCTGCTTGCCTCACGACTCACCTGTCTACACCTGCGCGTCCGACAGCGCCGGTTCTCCGGAAGCGGCGTCCAGAATCCGCGGCCGCGATTCGGTCCGCGACACTCGCGGACTGTCAAACCGTGCGCTCGCGGTGCGCACCGCGCGGGTAAAGATGGATGAGGGGGTGAAGCGGACAAGAGGACGGTGATAACGGAGATAGAGAAGAGCGGGAAGGGGAGCGCGAGACCGACAGACGGAAGAAGAAAACGCGGCGGAGAGAGAAGAGACACTGGTAGCTGGAGAAAGAGAGGCGAAAGCGGGCGAAACGGATAGGTGTCGTTTCGCGAAAGAGTCTCTGATAAGAGAGCCCGTCCTTATCACGGGAACGCGACGAGAGCTCGAGGAGAGCACACGGCACGCGCGGCTCTCTATCGCGGCGGCATTTTCACTGAGGAAACGGCGGCGAGGGAGCGAGAGAGCTCTTCGTGGCGAGACCCCCCCAGTCGGAGCCCCGTTTTCGTAAACGCTCCTTCTCTCTGCGTATCGGGAGCGACCGGAGCGGCAGACACGCATGCGCTTCTATTCGCGATGGGTGAGCGCGAGCGCGCGTCTCTTATCACGACGGTGCGGGGGTGCAGGTCGCAACCATTCTCCTATCGGCTGTTGTGCGTGAGTGAGAAAGAAACACGGCTTTTCCGTAGGAAGAACAGAGAGGCCATGAGCGCTACAGGGGCGGAGTTAGTTTGTCAGAAACCACGAACTATTAATTACTTTTCTTTTTTAGAGGAGCTCTTTATAATAACATTATTGATATACAATATAGAATATTATTCTTATATTTTTTGCCGCCGTGATTACGATTAGAACAAAATATTATATAAAGCACCAGTGCACTTCCTTTAGTGCATTACCGTCTTCCTTAAAATAAGGCATTACAAATCCTTTCTTATCAGCTTACCTCACTCGGGAAGCTGAGTTAGCAATGAACCTCTTCTCCCCTCCGTCCCTCTTTCTCTTCATACGGCTTTCTTATCTCTACATTTGCCGTAGGGTAGAATATAATGTAGCTTCTTGATGCAACAGAGAAAGAGTCAGAAGAGGAAATTACAGAGTTGTCTGTAGTTGTAGAATTTAATAACGAAAATTGCGCAAATAATTTACTGTAGCAAAGAATTTATTGCGTATATTTTATGTACATTTCCTCCATTTATTCTTGGCTATTAAAGAGATGTATGTACCGCGATAACGATATAATCGGGAATTTATTCTTTATTTTAACTTTACGTATTATTGCTCGCAATAAATCGTTTTCTGTCGCAAACTGCCAATCTTACGGTTCGTTTTTGCTCGTGTCCCTTGAAGAATGCAACAAACCCGTATAGAAGAATGCGAGAATGTGTCTTCTAGAATGGATCGGGCACAGGAATTTTCGGCATCCGGCCTTCCATCATGTCGTTCAGCAGTACACTGATCTCCTAAAAAGAAAATTGTCCTTTTAGTTTGCGACGCGAACGTTTGAAATTAACTGATGTTTCCTTCAATCTCGTGAATTAAATTCGTTAACACAATCGTCCAACAAGTGCATTACAGATTAAGAAATCCATCACCTCTTCTCGCTGCATTCTCAGTCTATCGATAATGGGCTCATTGAAGTTAGGGTCGTTGCTGGGGTCCTCCAGAATGCCTTCGTCACTCTTCGATACTTGCGGTATACGAGATATGTAAATTTGTTTGACGATGTCTAAAGTAGCCGACGGTCTCGTTTGCGGGAATTGCAGATCGATCCGTCCGAATGAATCCGCGCCCGCCGGCATCATTAATGGCTTCTCATAATCGGTGCACTTTTCCTCCCTTGCGTTTCATTGAAAGTGCAGGCACAATGTGGAAATTTATAGCGCATATAACTCACGGGGATCTCATATAAGCGAGCTCGATAAACGTTAGAACCCGCTATAAACCATGCAGAAGTTTCATGGAAAGACTTACGTAAACGGCGAGCCGAATCCATGGTGAGATAATAAATCTTTAATTCGCCGCACGAGGACCTTGTCTTTGGACGAATAATAGTAAAGACTCGCGCCCAAGTTGTGAGCCATCGCCCTCAGCGTCTTGCCGACGAGTTCCTTCTTACCTAAGTCGAATTCCTATTGCACAAATTGATACGGTGAGAAATAATAGCTCTCTCATATTTATGCTACTCATTGTACTGTGAATTCTTAAGTATTTAGAAGAAATAGCTTCTTGGATACATCAAGAGGTGGATTAAACATACCTAAAACATACCTTGAATTCATCGTATCGTCCGCCCACGATACTTATCTTCATGGGAAACGGATCGACTCCACGATCCAGGTCCTTTTTGTTGTCGGCTATCCTTCTTTCTCGCAATTCTTGAACAGTGTTCGCGTCGTAACTCATCTTCAAGCCGCTTCGTATCACCGAGAGGGTCTCCTCGAAGGAAGCCCATAATTCGCCTGGCCGTGATAAATCCAACATCATCAATAAAACAGTGTGATGAGGAGAATGCGTTAGCGTGGATCCCGTCATCGCAACCGACACTAAAGAAGAAGCCAAGTGACCCACTTCCCACACGTGCACTATATTCTTCACCTGCGGTAGCACATTATTGCTATTTATAAGTTTAATTCGATACCGGTTTAGCGGAAGCCTCGGGATAAAATAAACGATGACATTACAGTTTAATTGCGTTAAATATTACGGCCATTGTTTCTGGATTATTTTAAGAGCAAACAAGTCAGCTTTATATAAAAACTACGATCATCTCCGAACGAAACGCAAACTCTATTGTCTATAAATATGTCTCAATCGATAAGTGGGAATCGCATATCACTTACTAGACTTTTTATAGTTTTACGACCGAACGAATAATCCATCGCAATGGTCGGCTTCGGTCTTTCCTCCTTTTCGAGAAATCGATACACCATCGTTGTCTTACCCTAGAAACGCAATCGAAAATATAGAGTGCAGGCAGCGGGAACGCGATACGCTCCTAATTTCGTCACTTACAACTCCCTTGCTGCCAAGGATAATAATGGACCGTTCGTGGGTCTCATTCGGATCAGTCTTTCGCTTGTTCTCCTCCTCGGTGGCGAGTCTTAATGCAGTTTCTCGCATGGACTCCTCACTGTAAAGTCAATTTAATCGATTCGCACTTTGTGAAAAACACGTGAGATAACGTGTGTGCCGCGATAAATAAAGATAGTACAAAAACGATCTATTTATAGAATTCGATCCTTATTGAGGAAGTCACGTCTATAAGTTTCTTTGGAAAGTCACTCACTCGATCATTACCGCGATATTAACCAAAACGATAAGAAATACTCTCCCGCAGGTTATACGTGGTTTTTTAGTGGATTTTCCAGCCATTTTTAATATATTATCAATGTATTATCAATGTATTCAGTATTATTATCATATGACTTTTTTTACAAAGGTAACGAATTAATTATATACACAATAAATTAATCACCGGTTTTCCGCAGACATTTTTTTGGAAAGACGCGAGACGTGCGATATATTACACAAAGACTCGTAGTTGTGTTCACACAATTCTGTCTTTCTTCAGGTTATGGACATGTTTTACTCTTTGTTACCATGGTAACACGTGGGCGCCCATTCATACAATTCCTGCCTGACCGTATATCCGTGGTTTGTGGTAGATACGAATGGCCGACAGAAAGCGTCATACATTATAAAGCTAATCTGTTTTGAACGTAACTTATTTGTGAAACGGGCATCAAATGTGTGTGTGTATGTGTGATAATTGTAATGTTAATAATTATTGCGAGTTCATGTTCTTGTAACATTTGTTTTAATATCCAGTCTTCTTGGATTACAAAGTTCAGTAGGCGTCAGGAAATACTTGTTCAAATAAATAACATCACGCTATTCTCATCTGCGGTCTCATTAGTTCTTTTTATGTTAATGTTCGTAGTACATTATGTAAGATGGTACAAGATACAATAATTTACATCTAAAAATTAATAGTCTTTCTACATAACACGCTTCTCATTCTTCCTTTCGTATGCGCGATGATCTAACGAGAGGTCGTCAGTCTTGATAGAGTGAAATCCACGGAGGATATTCTTTGTAATAATAATCGGCTCCGAGCGCTTTCGCGCGACTTCCCTTGCGTAATATGAAAAACGTGCTTGGAGCCCTACTAAATACGTCTCTGCTGGATCACACGACGTATTTACGCTCTAAATTCGCAAATTCGTTCATGAATTAAAGTACAGTCGATTAGCGCATACCCTCCTCTCGCAATATTATGTACAACTCAGACTAGATGAAGTCAGGAATGAAATGCACGGTACAATCCGCGATATAGACTCAGACGTTTTCTACATTTACACATGCTAGTGTGTAATTATCTCACTTCCTTTTTTTTCTCCCTCTTTTAGAATATTAGATAAAATTTTTACGAACACATTGTCTTTCACGTATAATTAATACCAATTACTAATTGCACATAAAAGTTGCGTTAATATCAGCTATGAAGAATAGTAATCATATATTCTTCCTTTCTGAAGAGAAGACTCTTAGAATGACAAGCAAGCGCGCACCTTTTCGTCATAACCTCTTTGCGCGAGCATACATTTCGCGATTTCGTTCTCGCGACATATTAATTATAATCGCATACGCATAATGAACAATCAAGATAGTCATATTTACTTTACTTTTGATTCACACATTATGTGTCATAAATAACTCAACTATCTGAAACTTTCTTTACGAAAAAAAAAGGAAAGAATATCTTTCCAAGAAACATACAATTACTTCGGAAATAGAAGTTTTAATTGCCTGTTAAATACGGTATCATACAAAAAACTTACAAATTACTATGTTTGGTCCTGCTACAACATCGTGATACATCGAGATATCTGTAAGAGACGATGCTTCATTCGCAAGTGAACAAACGTGACGTTTCTTTCCCTCCGCAACCATGTGTATTAGAAAATAATACTTTCACAAGATACCTACGGACATATTTCTACAGTTCCTATAGTTCATGTATACTTGATAGCAATTTCGTTTGAACACTATAGTCAGCGAAAATACTCGAGAGACGTGTATGGTGGGTCATCTGATGTATCCTAAAAATTGTCGACTGTAACGCTTCGAAAATGTATGTCTTGTGAATTGAACACGAGTTATGTGACTAATGAAATGATGCAATCAACGTTGTCAAAATTAACAAATGAATTCAGTTATGACCAGCGCCTATAAAATTTCTTTTTTCCAAATATTGAATCTGTGATAAATATTCTATCTCGTAGAAACGCGACGTCTGCCTTCAATCACCTCACATTCGATCAAACTAATAAACCATATTTTTGCTAAAGTGTATATGACACATTAATCGACGATCGCATGAATGATCGTACTATAAGGCGATGAGAAACTCTAATTTTGAAAAAAAATCAAATTCAACGCGAACTATTCTTTCTAAATCCCGCCATCATCGAAGACGATCGGACGATAGACGTCAATATCGTATGGTTTATGTTTACGTGTTGGGGATGTGATGAGTTATACAAAGGAAGACGAGTGCATACAGTCACCTTTTCCTATAGTACTTCATTGCTTCTATGATGCAGTATATCACTCGCTCTGCATGTTATCTAGTCCATATGTCGCTCATCCAATTGTCATTTAATTCTTCGCTTGGTAGTACTTTTAGTTTTCTTAAGGCTTCTAAATAGAACGTGAGCTCGGACGTGACCACGCCATGCTGCGGCCCGCCGTTGTTCACGATGTTCATCTTCACCAGTTGCTCCCTAAGCTTCTCCTTGAAGGACGTGTTTACGGTGCGGTAGAGCGATTGTACTTCGACAGTAGGCAAAATTCCGGAGACGGCTTCGTGAAGTTTCATTAGGTAACTATGAACAGAGGATGTAAAAGGATTTGTTAAACAAAACGCCGGAAAAATCTAATACAGCTTTGTCGCCACGTTATTTACCTAGAAATATTTCTGAAAGATTTCGATGGCACCGGAGGTCTCGCTGTCCACTTGGATATTTGGCCGCCTAGTAACTTGTCTACGATAGTGAGAATTTTCCCTTCAATTTCTCGCACATGCGCGCGAATATCTCTCTCAACACTGTCTAACAAAGCCACTCCGCCACTCATACCGGACGAGCCAACGAGTCCTCGGCTAGGATTTTGTTCCATGAGTGCTGTGTATTAAGTATTAGGGGGATCACAATTTAGAAATTAATTCGACGCTGCATTTAATACAAAAAACTACCGTTTGAATCTAATTTATCTTTATATATGGGTGAAACGAAACAGTTCGTTAAATGTTCTAATTATTCAGCAACTTTATACAACAACTTTACTGTCAGCGACAGTATTGTTATCTTTGCTTTATCGTTGCGGTGTTCTTCGTCATATGTTATATTTACACGCAACAATAAACGATACATTACGATAACGACTCTCGTTAAAAGTTACAGTATAATAATATAGTATAATAAATCGTTAAAAGTTACAGTATAATAATACGACGATAACAATGATATTTCGTTACCTTGAAAATGCGCCTTGACGAAAGGCATGAACCACAATATGAGCTTCAGACTTCGCGCCGCCAACACGAGGATCGTGCTGGTGATGGTCTTCAAGCCCGCGACTTGCATCGCGCCCGCGCCGAGAACCAGTTGACAGCATCGCGAATTGTAATGTCTCAACAGTTCGGCGAGTTGTCTTCCTATGGTCCCGGACAAGGCAACCAATTCACTGCCGGTCCTTTAAAGAAAGAGAACCACGCGTTACAATCGCCGCGACGTTCGCAACCGAAACTTCATAATCTGTCTTCACCTGCAATACTCATGTATCATCTGTATGAGCATCAGAGCGGTTCCAACCACGGCGAATTTGTCATCGCCGACGACAATGAAGTTCTCCACGCTGTCGCTGTTCGTGTCGTCCTCGCATGTGAAGATTTTCAGCGGAAAGCACTTTTTCTCGTGTACATATGTTACCAACGATTGAAACTCCAACGGTACGTCAGCCTGCTTCCATCTCTCGGATTCCAGCAATAGCGTCAGTTTGGTCTTTCGTTCGTTATGGAAACGCTGTACAAATTTACTCGCTTGCGCCTGTAAGAATCCACGTCACGGATTACGCACAATGACAATGCAGGAATAAATTTCCTTTTACGTAAGCTAATTTTTTTTCACATAAGTGACTCGCGCGAACGACCTAATTACCTTGAACGCCGAGCGCAACGCTGTGCACTGCTTGCCGCAGAGTTTCTCGCAAGCGTGTGTAAATTCCTCGACCATATTAGCCAATTGGCAAACCTGAGCAGTCGTCGCTCTCTCGCTCAGCCAGGAGCCTTTATCGTTCCACGTTTGATACTCTTTGTCGTCGGATTTGTAACTCTGCGACACGTCGCCGATAACTTTGTCCTTATCGTTGTAAAACTTATCCTTCTCATTTGTGCCCGCTGAAAGCAGATTCCCCATTCGCTCGTGGCAATAATCGCATACAGAAGTAATCATATCAGTGAGTTTGGTGGTTACTCGCGTATGCTCTTCTTGAGTCAGTAAACGATCAGGTATTGATTCATCGAACGAGCCGTCGCATAAACGTCCGGCCGATAAGTCTGCGGTGTCTCTCATTACATCGTGAACTGCCTGAGAAGAATATATTATTATCACATACCGTATATACCGGGTGCGCTCTGTATCTATTGAAAGTTTTCTAGACACGCGGAGATAAGATATTGAGTGGAAAGAAGAGATTTGTTAAGAAGAGAGTTGTTACTACCTCGATAATTGTCATCTTAAAATCACGTAACTTTGAACACTAAAATTGGCACGAATAGAAAAGAAACGTCTCTTATTTGCTATTGATCTCAAGCAAATTGTCCATATCGAAGTTAAAGCGCAGATACACTCCTCCAGAAATTAAAAATTTGACTTAAGAAATAAGCATGTTCAAAGCAAAACAGAGCAGAGACTGCAAACTTTTCGCGTACCTTAACTCGTAATAGAAGATACGTGAAGGACTGTATGGTACTGTGAAGCAGAGTTAATCTCTCTGTTAAAGAGAGACCTCCGACTTCGAGAGCTGCCGCTTGCTGATCGCTGCAACAATCGCTCGCTGCCAGGGCTTCGATCACCCGTTGCTTCGTTAACGCTCTTATGGTAGTAACAGCTTCCTCTTTGTACGTGTCCACAAATTGAAAGTGTTTCTGACGCAGCAGACCGGAAATGATGGACACCAGTTTATCCTGTTCGTTGAGGACGTACAAATGATCTCACTGGGAAGAGATGGTACGAAGTGTTGTTCGCTACGAGCTAAGGATAACAGGTGCGATGCGTGAAAAATCGTGTGCGATACTTACGCCGTCCAGAACAGTGTTCTCGCCGCCCAACGGTCTGTTCAGATCCGCCGTGGCGTATCGTTGAAACTCCGTCGACAACATTTTGTCCACGAGCTTTTCCATTTCGGTCAGTTGCGAACTCAAGTGTCTGAATAACAAGAGTACACGACGAAAGCGTAAACTTTACAAATAGAATAGAACCGTCGAGACATTTGGAGAATGCATATAATGTTCAATTATGCGTAATCTTTTCGGAATTTTCGAATATTTACCTGAAACTATGTATTCCGTTCAGCTCCTGCAGGAGAATCTCTTGTGTCGTAGAAATGAGGTCTAGTGCCGCAACATAGTCCGGCGTAGATAACAGTAACTGTATCATGGGTTGACTTTGATGCACAGTCGCCATAAGTTTCAACTTTTCTTGAACCAGCAACCTGTTAGACCTAGCACGTTCCAAGCTTCACGAAAGAAAGAAGAACTTTATGTTTCTTTAAAATACTCAAATGCATATGTTTTCGAGACGTTTGCACGCTACTTAGGAACTTACCGTAAAATGTCTAAAGAATCCTTGACTAGATGCTGATCGACTTGATGAATATTTTTCCTGAGAGCTTTTAGAACCGTGATTGTTTGAGTGAGTTGTTCCATGAGCGCATCGTGAGATGTCATCGCATGGAAGAAGGCTTGAGATTTGGACGCGACTTGCTCCGCTATTCGGACTTCCACGATGTCCAGGTAGTGACTGAGCTATTATATTTGAAAATATGTCTTATATAATAATGTTATCACAGCAAGATCTAAATTCGTCTGCTTCTTACGTTTCGTATAGTTCGTACCTTCTCTTGCATTTGCTTCACGTGCATAACAATGTTACATTCCTCAGTTAACAGGCCGTCTTTTGCGAACGGAAACACAGCATCAAAATTGTCTTTTTGCGAAAGATCTAAACCTGGCACTAAGAAGATCTTTGGGATACTAGCTAAATCGAATTGCAGCCGATCTGAATAAAAAAATACGTTGCAGTTTTCAGGAGTGATCATACTCTTTGTTTAATAATTCCCAAAATATAGAACTTTGCGACAACAACGACATAAATCGAGGTCACTTTTTCTTGATTATGTACATTAAACAGTATGGAACATTACCTAATGACTTCACCTTCCTAAGATTTGGGAAATTTTGAAGCAGCTCATTCGGAGTAGTTGGTCTATTCGCGTTCGAGTTCATCCGCGAGTGTTTCCGATATCTCTGAAAGAAGAAATGCAAGGTATAAGGCTACCGCTCTCTCTTTCTCTCTCTCTCAAAGCAAGCATATATATGTCGAAGATACCTGCTCATTGAGGAAATATAATTATGTTGATGATTACCCTTGCAATTTTTTTCAAATACATTTCAAAATGCTGCATTGTGACCTCCGGCAGGTAGGGACTCTTCGGAATGTCTACCTTTTCGATGAACCCATCTCCCCAGGTGCGTGTTAGAAAATTGCTCTGCTTGCCCTTGAAAGGATCATTGAGAACGGCAGGTAGATTTTGCGCAGCAGAATATACCGTCCATGTCGAGCTGGCCTCTGATAACTGGCCATTGCTTTTTCGTTGCTGCTGCATAGCTGCGTGCTTGGTGGCATGTGCTATATAATCTTTGTCGGAAACACCTTCCACAGGAAGACTAGTGCATACTCCATTATAGCCATAGAGGCACACGAAGGATCCACCTTCTCTGGAACAATGTTGGTCTCTCAAGTGCCTGAAACAATTTGCAAAAAAGCACAATTAGTCGTGTACAATTAGAGACGTTAATTAGGACGATAGATAGCGATACATGTCCGTTTCTATTCTTGTCTCCTTAATTACACCTCTTTAATCGCTCATTGTCAAATTGACTGTTGTAAACGCTTATCGAAAATTTTACTGGAAAAATTCGTTGACGACAGACGGGAACGATGCGCGACGAAGCGGAGCACGGTGGTAGCCGGACAGATATATTAGACAGATGGACCCACCTAACGAAGTCTTGAATTTGCTTGAACGTCTGGTTAGCACAGTGTTCGCACGTCAAAACCATGGGCACCGTCTCGGAGCCTCTCGCGTTTTTCGCCATTGCCTATGCGTCACCTTTCAGCTCACCATCGTGACGTCGACAGGCGCGTTTCGGAGCACCGTTTCAGCCACGGTGTTCGTGTGCTCCCCCGTTCTCTCCCGTTCTCTCCCGTTCGCACGCACGACTACTTAGCCAGACTTTACACGTCTTCGCTTACAAATACACGTTTCACGAGCTAACACGTTGGCCAACTCAGAAACGAAACCGGTACGGCCAAAGCTACCAACACCGTTCGCGGCACGATATTAATTGCACGTCAGAAAAGATTGATCACTCGTAAACGGAGCGTCCTAAGCTCGTGCGTCGTGCACGACAGTCATCGCATTTCTAACGTGCCGCGTATTTTTGATGAATCATAATTGATATTTCTCATCGAAGTACGAGCGATTCGTCCAAGCATCTCTCTGAACGCGCGTGTCGCAACGTCACGCGCGATACTGAGCTGAATATCGAAGCAGGTCATTAGGCGAAGCAGGTAGTAGGCTTTACAGTTCGACTTGCGCTTTTCAGATGGCGTATGAATGAGAGTTCACAGCTGTCACTTTCCGTTCTATGTTGCATCGATTTTTCTTGCCTACAGGTCGCAGCAAAAGTTACGGCCATGAAGTAAGAGAGAAAGAGGTCGAACTCCATATAACAAAAATGGTCCTGATTCGTGTCTCCCAATTGAAAGAAAATCCGTTGAAAGGAATAACTTTTTGTGGTTGGGCGCCATTTGTAAAGCAATAAGTTAGAGTGAGATAAAATATACTTGTCTCACTCTTACTGCACCAGTTTAGTGGTACAGCTCTTTAGCTTGTTTTAAGATAAGATAATATTAAATAATGTTAAATTGTCTTAACGGCACGCTCGAGTTACTTTTCTATGCATAATATCAATAATTAAATAATAACCGAATAAATTAAATAATAATCGAATAAAGAAATAATAATACTCGAATAGTAATGATAATAATGGCTTGGTTTACATCGTGCACTTGATACGCGTATTAAATAGTAACTTTCTATTAGATAATCTTAATATCGACAATATATATAAACAACGGTATATTAAGCTGGTATAATACTCATCAACAAAACGTATTGTATTGATTGAATGCGTCGCCGTTGATATGCATTGTCGATATTAAGATTATCTAATAGAAAGTTACTATTTAGTAAGCGTATCAAGTGCACGATGTAAACTATGACAATATCTGCTCAACAATATCCGCGAGTGGATAATAACGGAATAATCATGATTAATCATCTACTGTTAGTTGGAATAGATTTATATCATTTCTGTATCATTAACGCTCTTTCTGTTCTTTATTTCCTTAGTTCCTTTATGTACACTCGTCAATAAAATTATCGCATAGATTAATTCATGTCGAAATTTCGCACAATTTTAAATGAGTATAATACCGCGGAACATCGTATTTGAAATCTTTTTGTAATATTTCAAGAGTAAAGTCTGTATTTTAAGGAGCATTAGTCGGATTTTCAATTTATTCTTTTCCCTTTCCGCAGTTTTTTCACAAGTAAAAACGTGTAGCGTCTCTAAAAAAATTGCACAATTTGATGTATCCTACGGGGTGGAATAAATTTTTCCGTAAATTTCATGATACAACTATCGTTAAGTATAGGCTTTCCTCCACAATTAAAAACAAAAGCGAATACGATTTTTTTTCGCACAGTTGCGACATATCAAAGTTAGCTATGCATTTTTTTTAAATCGCTTAATTGACGTATTCTACTGGAATGAATTCTTTTCACAAATCTTACGATAACCATTGTAAAATATGAACGTTTCTTTGCAAATAAGAAAATTAAGAAGAAGTGTGACTTTGTTCCGCGGCATATCAAATGTACCGATGATGAATTTTTAATTAGTTACCGTTAGCATTAACATTACCGATGCGTGCCACGGGGAGATTCTTGTGCATTATGTGTGTGTACGTGTGTGTGTGCTGCACGTGCGTGTGTGTGTGTGTGCACGTCACGTTAACTGATTAAAAATGTATAGGTAACTTTAATGCACCGTACAACATCGCGGAAGAAATGTATATTTCTTCTTTATTTTTCTATTTGTAAGGAACGCTGATATTTTAGAATGATATTTTAGAACGCTGATATTTTAGAATGATTATCAGATTTGTGAAAAGAATTCATTCTACTCAATAGAGTGCGTCAAATGAAGTGATAACAAAAATGTATAAGTAACTTCGATATGTTTTTTGCGAATCCGCTCTTTGTCTTAATTGTAAGGAAAAAACTATACTTTACGATGGTTATAAAATTTACGAAAAAAATTTATTCCATCCCGTAGGATCACATTGTGCAATTTTTTGGAGACGCAACACGTCTTTACTTGTGAAAAGACTGCGAAAAGGGGAGAGAATAATTTCAAAATATCTGATTAATA
The DNA here is from genome assembly GCF_010583005.1 of Odontomachus brunneus. NCBI lineage: Eukaryota > Metazoa > Arthropoda > Insecta > Hymenoptera > Formicidae > Odontomachus > Odontomachus brunneus. Next base: position 742,763 of record NW_022639597.1, read on the forward strand.
TACTCCTTAAAGTACAGACTTCACTTTTGAAATAAAAAAAAATTTTTTAAATACGATAATGTTTTGCGGTATTATGCTTATTAAAAATTGTACGACATTTCTACATAAACCTATGCGATAATTTTGTTGACGAGTGTATTTTATGTGTAAAAAACATTCCATTTAATGTAAAAATTAGTTAAATAGTAAAAGTACGTACACGTGAGAAGCAACACGCGAGCGTCAAGATATAATAAAAAGGCCTAAGCAGTATTAGCAGTATTAGCTATAGCTATAGGTCGGGAGAGAGACGGCAGTCTGCACTCTTCCACCGCCCGAGCCTAAAGCGCCAAGCGCTATAGTTCGTGACAGGCAGCCCACACGTACACAGTTCTTCGCTTGTGTGCGCTGCGCCGCACGCACTATAGTTACGCGTACTCGGTCCCACATGTGGCAGCTCTGTTTGAAAATGAGAGAACGTAGTTCCACCTAAAAAATGGGTGCAGATGGCGCATCGAACCAGCGTGAAAATCGGTGTCGGCCGAAACGTATGACGTGGCCGCTCTCAGGCTTCTCTCTGACTAAAATAAATAGGTAATAATTTGAATTCTCTTTGCAATTTTGCGCCAGACTACTAAGAATATTTACCTACATTATTCTTTTTGTTTGAAGGTTTCTATACAAATTATCATCTCCTGAAGGACAAATAACAAGGCTGACATTTAAAAAATTAAAAAGAAAACTCTAGAGCCTAATTAATAATCAAGGACTAACAAGAGCCTGTATAGTGTAATTGCTACGATAAACCGTAATCCGTAAGTACGCATTGCGTAACGTATCGATGTGTATACTTAGCATACATTTACTGCTTTGTAATTAAGTAATTTTAATTTTTGTTTAACAGTTTGTAATAAGATGAAATAAGAAGTAGATAATATTAATCACCTGTTCAAGAAAATAAAAATACCTCTTCTTGTCCACTCACCGCTTCTTTAATTTGTCCGCGATACGTTGAGGTCCAAAATAATCACACGAGTTAGATTTTCACTCGCACGATGAACCATGAATAAATCAACGACTTTTGTCGGGAGTTGCTGCAATTTTATTTTCATGTCGTGCCGTTGCACGCAATCGCAATCGCAATTGCATACGAAGTCGTGATTAGAGAAATTTGTTCACGTAGTGCACGAACGCCTTCTGTTGGTGTTTACCACGGCATTATCTCGCGAGATTTTACTTCTGTTTGCCGTATTCCTCGTCCTCGCGTTTATCATCTGTTTTCGTTACATTTTGCACGATATGCACTTTGCATATGCAGTTCCAATCTGAGCTGATATGGATGCATATTTACGCGTGGCGTTTATTCCACAAGTATTCTTTGGTTTAGATCGAAAGATAGGTTTATATTCGTTTATAGTCGAATCAGTTTAATTGACTTGATATTCAGCACGTGTAAAATCGCATCGCAAAAATAAAAATATTCGAAATATCAAAGAGAAAAAATTTCACTTAACAAAGCTGAGTAAATGGCAGTCTGAAAGTATATCCTCCTCACGAGTAAGCAAGAGGAAACAATGAGACGGATGTGACATATATAAGAGCTGTGACATTTTGCGGCCAACACTGGCCGTAAATTTTTTCTTCTGCTTCTTCTTCTTCGGACCGTCACTTCATGTCGACGTCTGACAATAATCCTTATATTTGCATGGGGCCAATTAGCCGGGCGCAGATGTGACACAGTTGATTTAGGATGATGACGAACCCACGTGTTTAAAGTCGGCGATTGTTGTTATCATTCATGTTTGTTCGCGGTGGAGGCGGCGGTGCCGGCACGATTAAATTGAGCTGCAAATTCTGTCGAGTCCTCTCCTGCTGCTGCTGCTGTTGTTGTTGTTGTTGTTGCTGCTGCTGCTGCTGTTGCTGCTGACCTCGACGCACCTCGTGAGCCAGCAACTTTTGACGCTTTTCCTCCATGAGTCGCTCGCGATGCTTGTGTATGTAATCATAGACGTTCGGCAAACCCATAATCACACAGGCCGACAGCGCCGATCTGCATACATTCATATCTGTCGCCTCATACCTACGTTTGGAATCGTGACTTTAAAATGCAACACTTACTATACAAGTTGCACACATAAAATGCAATCAGCAAATTAATATCTCGTGGTCGGCTGAATCGCAAGGAATCGCGCGTATTATATTCACGATATTATTCATACTTCATAGCACACACGTAAAACAGATCGATACAAAGAGTCGGTTACCACTCGTTCGTTTTCTCATCGTAGCATTCCACCTGATATGTCGTAGTTACGCCGTTGAAGCCGCCGATGGCGAAGATCATGTCATCGATGACTTCTATGGCAAAGTTGCTGCGCGGATTATACATATCGGGAATGTGACTCCAGCTGTTAGTGGAAGGCTTATATTTCTCCCCGCTACACATCCTTGATATCCCGTTGAAGCCTCCTTCAACATGATAAAAAATCGTTAATTGCCTAGCGGAATTTGATCTCACGATGAGACGAATGGTAGTAGATAAAAAAAAGAGCTCGGCATTCTTTTTATTCCGCAATTCTTAAATTTTCTAATATTCGCATCTTGCTTGTATTATTTATACTGAAGTGGTTAATAAGAAATAGATTGCTTTTCTCGCGTACGTAAATACATTTAATTTCGATCACACAGGTATCGCAATAGAATTTTTGTGTGAGAAATATGTATCTTAGTACCGATAACGTAAACACAGCCGTGATAAGATATGCACGACACACCGCTCCTACGAAACCTCATTGCGGTTATCATCGTCCACTGATTGGTGTTTGGATCGTACACTTCGGCCGTATTCATGCAGTCATGCCCGTCAAAGCCACCCGTAATATATATTTTATCTGGAGTATGTTGAAAAATCACCAATGTGAGCGTTGCCACGTGTGTTATATAGTAAAATAAGGTCAAAAAATAATTAAAGAATTACGAATTAAAAAATTTCCGAAATTTTAAAGTTTTCTAAATTAAAGAATTTCTTAAATAAGATAATTTAAGAATCTTAATATATATTTACACGGCATTGTGAGGATAAAGCAGTACCGTTCAAAGTAGTCGCACTAGCGTCAGATCTCCGTACGTTCATCGGCGCAATAAGAGACCATTGATTTGTTTTGTAGTTGTAACGTTCCGCCGTATTTTGCCGATCGTATCCGTCGTATCCTCCCATCGCGTAAACCAGATTATTCAAAACCGCGACGCTAACGTAACACCTACAACGAACGAAAGCACGAGCTGATACGAACTGTCGTTATCAGTGACATTATCAACGAGCTAGTCACTGAACTTCTGTTTCTTCATCTTTTCCTTTTTTCATCTTCCTTTAAGGAAAAACCGTCACCTTGTCATTAAATCGGGCAATGAGATTAAGACTGATCGAATCGGATCAGTGACTAGCCACTCTGAAATATATTCGACCTTCTGGCGTTCATAGGAGCAACCTCTCGCCACACCTTGGTCACCGCGTTGAAGCAACGGCAGCTGTTAAAGTAATCGATCCCGTCGAAGCCACCCATCATATAAATGTCGAAACCAACTACCGCGAGTCCATGATAAGCACGCGGACCGGCCGGATCCGTTTCCTCGATCTACGAGATATAAGATTCCAAGAAATTAAAATAAGAAATTGAATCAAAATTATCAGATATTTAATCATTAAAAATTATTAATTTTGGCCAAGAAATTGAAATATAACAAATTAAATATAAGAAATTTCCAATATGGACATAGAAAGAAATAAAAATTAATAACTTCTATGGATATTGAAAACGTGCTAAAAACGAATCACTTGTCTACAAAGTATCAGCAATACTACCGGAATCCACCGATCCGCTCTGGTGTCGTACGTCTCGATGTAATTTGTCGGCGAGCCGCCTCTCCACCCACCGATAGCAAAAAGAATCTCATTCGGGACTCGAGGTCGCGCAATCTCCGGCGTTGGAACCTCCCCGTCTTTCTGCGTGATCATCTCCAGGTCGTAAAGGAACTTGAGAGTTTCGATAATGATCGGTCTGCATGCGTCGTTGCCCAGGACATACGGATGATCCTTGACGTTCTCCAAGAAGAACTGTGTGTCCAAAAGACCGAGTCTAATGTTCCGCATCAGATCGACTATATGATCCTTCCTGGACTCTGGATCGTAATTTATCCACCTCAGCACCAGTTCCCAGACCGTCTGTTCGCTCTTCACATTCAGTTCGTCCGCGCCGACTAATGATCGCAGCTCTTCTATGGGTAAATGCAAGATCTCCTCGCTCCTCTGAGATATCTAATATAAATTGAAGAGATTGCAGAAAGGATACGAGCGACATGCGCAAGCGAATAAATATATCACCGTACAAACCGCACCTCCACGAAGTGGCCCATGATGAAACGGTAAACGTCGTTCTCCAGCTTCTTGCAAAAGTGTTCACGGGCGAATCTCATCATGCCGATGCAATTTTCTGGCGCCAAATTATCTCTCAGATAATCGCAGCACAGATCGACTACGCCCGGAATATTCAGGTAATCCGCCGTGGTCAATAACTCGCACACGTTCTCGCGATTTATGTCAATTGATCGCAGGTATGCATATTCGAGCAGAAGAGTCATCACTAGGCTCGTCACGCCCGGCAAAAGGACGTCAGTTTTCTCACGAGAGTGCAACGTTGTCGTGAATAGAGTCCTGCAAGATCGATCGAGCTAGAAGTGTCATAACGATCAACGCAATTTATTTCGCCAAATTTATTTCAAAATATTATTAAACATTTAGAATTATTGGATAGTTATTGCTCTGAGATAATTACGATGACGATGAGAAATATGTCTAAGTCTGTAAATGTCTTAAAGTTAAACCTGAAATAAGTACTGCACGCTGAAAGTATAGCCCGGTGAATCGGAAAGACACCGCCGTCCTCCAGTCGCAAGATCGCGTCGCAAAGCAGATTGTTCTGTCGGAAATCGTAGAGCGATTGCATGGCCTGCGTGCTCATACAACGGCCTCCACTCTCGGCTATTAAACGCTGGCTGTTCGTGTCGCATTTTGTGTCGGTTTTTTTCTTACTAGTGCTGACTTCTATATCCATATCAAAACTCGAAGAATAGGCGCGAGTTTGCAATCACGCGATGACAGCACGATACACCGTGAATTACAGCATTAAGATGTATATTGGTTTATAAGTGACTTCTTCGAATCTCTGCTAAGAAAAAAGAAAGAAATAACGAATAATATTTTTGCAGATTTTGAACTCATAGAAGCTCTGAAACATCGTACAAGATTAAAAATAATGATGTCAAATTCATTATTACAACGTTAAATTATGATATATATTAAAAATTTCATATTACAATATCCTACAATTTTATATTGATTAGATATAAATAATAGAGAGGGAACACATAATTATAAATATAATCTAATTTTTCCGATAGTTTATCTATGTTAAATTATTATTTTGTATTGTATTGTCAAAAAATTATATACACTTTGCATTTAATAATTTTTATTTTGTACTTACCGAGTGAGAGTAATTATTTCCTGAGAATTTAGAATCACTCGGAAAAGGTAGAACTTATTTTTAAGGTTAGAACGTATTGATCTTGGTGTGGTTTAATTTCTGCAATTCGCGACTTGATGATTTTCCGAGCAAGGACGAAGACGTGGTTAAAATAAAGTTCTGTTCGCGATCAATTACTGAGGATAATCGAGAACGGCTGAAACGCGCCACTGCGTGTCAGTTTCATACGTGCTGGAATTTAGAATATGTCAAAATTTTGACACGTGGGCCGAGGGATCGAAGGCCGAAGGCCGGTTGCACCGGGGGAACGTAGGAGGGCGTGAAGGGGAATGGAAGCAATGAGAGGATTGTAAGCAGGATACAAACTATTTTGTGTGATTTTTAAAAAGCGAATAAACGTCGCGTTTGGCTGACATGTGGTCTTACATGTCCGCCGTTAAGTCGGAAACTGCTGCTTGACAAAAGAGATCTTGCTGTTCCTGCTTCATAATACGGGTGCTTGACGCAGATATTAATATTGCGTCGATTTATTTAAAAAAAGCGTTATAAAAACATAAATTATGATCAGGTGTAAAATACGCCAATTTCGATTAAGTCGTACAGTTTTGATAAGAGAGAAACAACAGAAAGAGAATCAGGATATTTTCCATTATTACAAATCCGTACGTACAACGAGTTCGCGAAGCATTCTATCAATAATTTTCAGTATTTTCTTACTGATTTGTCGCTTTAATTATGTTGGATTTAAGGTGCATGAGTTTTTGTTCTATAAAATCTAACCCAACTTAATCTATCTCATTCATATCCAACTTTCTTCACATAAAACACTCTGTAACTTATTGATATTCATTCGATCTATATATTCTACTTTACAATATTATGTTTGTTATATTAATTCATTGTCTATTAATTTAATCGCTAGAAAGAATCTCCGTGGAAGAGTATTATTTTTCTTTCTCGTACGAGTCATTTGATTGCATTGACACGTTGAACACGCTCGTGGCCGAAGTAATAGCGTCAGGTATTACCTAGCTTCGAAACATTGAATACGCGTTGCGAATTACATGTGCACGTAGTTATGACCGATTCGACGTTGCACCAGTCCTTTTGCTTTTGCTCGTCGACGAGCTGCTCATCCTCCTCGAGCTCTTCGTCGTTCCTCGACTCTATCTTCCTCTTTTCCCAACTCTCGGACGCGTTCCTCTGCTCCAATACGTCGTGCTTGCAATCCGATCGTCTGCAATTGTGCAGCAGGCAGGCGCTGTTGTCAGGCATCAATCCGCTGATGGACAACATAGAAGCGGTGGAATATGACGCGGCGAAACCGTTTCCTCTCGAAATACCGTCGAAGAACGCGTTCCATTTGCTGGCGAAGGATTCGTAGCCTTTCGTCGTTCGATTTCTCGGTTCTTTGCTCGAAGTCAGGCTGTTCTCCTCCTTCTTCGGCGCCTCACTCGGCTGTTCGCCGAATAGTCTAAACGTCCACGTGACCACAGTGAAGGTCGCCGCGTTCGTCGGAAAAGCGCGAAGGATCGTCGAGTTTAAGCCGCGGAACAAGCAGGTGTATCCTTCGGCGCGCACGGACTTCCTCAGGCAATCCCAAGCGCTCGAGTAACGATTGCCACTCTCCGCCTGAATGCGCGACTTGATCACGTCCACGGGATAGGAGATCACCCAGGAAGCGCTACCGGCGAGGCCGCCCGCGACCAGCATGTGAAACGTCGAAATCGGCTGTTTCGAGGAAGTCCTTGTCAGTACCTCGTATGTCACAAAGTACACGCCGTAACTCGGACCTTCTCTGAGAAACGTGATGCCGAGGCCCTTGAAAACTCCTCGACAGCCCTCCCGTCGGTAAATCTTTTTCAAACATTGCATTGGTCCCTGCGAGTTACCCCGGGTTGAGGACTGCAACTGCAATCGTGTTTTTGCTAACTCTATTGGACTAGAGACCGGAGTCTGAGCGAGCCCGGCGGAAGCGCCAGCCAGGAAGCACGTCGACAGTCGATCGGGCTCGGACAAGTGTCGCTGAGTGTGCCCATACACGCCGAAGACGATGGCATTCACCGCTGCAACCCCTGCGATAGGAGAGGTCATACCTCTGTAGAGACCAGTCAACTATGACATAAAAATACATGTCAACATGTCGTGTGATTTATGACATTGCGATCGAACTGTTCTCGTAATTTTGATAATTTTATTAGTTGTATGCAACATTTTAGTCTCACGAAACAAAAGTTCTTGAAATGAATGATAGCAGCTGCGAATATATCGATTTTATTTGCTTTTCTATATGAAACGTAAGTAATCTCTCTTTAAATACCGATTCTCTCGCGAGTATGGTGCGCAGACAGTCCCAGGTGCCCCGATATTTCGGATTGCGACTATCCTGCGTCTGCATGTGAACCTTGACCGTGTCCAAGGGATATCCCACAATAATACCGGCACATCCTGATATTTAAAAAAAGGCTTCATTATATCGAGATAAAAGTTCTTTCATGAGAGCTCTATGATACATATAACATAATAATTATCGGAAAAAGGTGAGTCATGATTTCGCCATTAAACTTTAAAAATGATACGAACATTAACTGTATTTATTGCTTTCGTATCGGAAATTTTACAAGAACGAAGATATTTGTGGTGTCATATTTCCACATACGTTACTTCTGACCTGTGATAACCATATCACGCCATAAAGTGACTTTTAAAATAGCTTCTCGCGTATCATGGAGGAACCGACGATAACTAAAGCGAGTTTAAATCTTAAATAAATTGTCTGTATCTGTTTATCGAACAAACACTCAAAATTTCGTCAACAACGGTGATATGTCGATAACGACAGTTACTTCAATTTTTAGTTACTTCAAGTTACTTCAAGTTACTTGAGTAGAAGCGCGATTCAAAGAATAGAATTTAAATTGAATGCGTAGAAAGTCAATTTTCACGATAACACTCTACCTCCCAAGCATCCGGCGAAAAAATCGAGCATCATGTTTGGCCTGTGTTATCTGCAACGCTTTTCCACTTGCAGAACCGTCTGCTTCTGTAGGGACTGCTCTCGACTCGCGTTCCTCTCAGACATGCATCAGAAGCGGTGCAAATAGCAGATCGGTTAATCGCAGCGGGTGATAAATTCGAATCCATGTAAAATCGATCGCAGATTCTCTTGAATTAATCCTCAGGTATACGACTGAGTAACATTCGCTTGTTCCTGCAAAATAATAAATTCCCAATAAGAAGGTGTTACTTAAAGAGAAACATAGGTTGCGTTTAGACGGTACGCTATCAACGCGTCATTTTATTCTTGTTGCATAAAAAGTGATAAAAATAAACGCGTTAGCGTTAATAGCGCGCTCCCCGAACGCACCCACAGAAGTCAACTGCAGTGTATTACAGAAACGTTATCGTCGTCGATTTGAATATTATTTTATATCACTGCACTATCAGATCTGTCAAAACTAACAGACTCGAAAGATTGTATTTAGGAGAACAGTTAACTTTTAACTGAACGGACGTCGAACGAATCGAAAAATAGTTTCTTTGGTGCCATGTTTCACATTTCACTTCAGCACCTTTTCATGATTTGGAAGACCTGGTATTCTTCTGTGATAGTATCACTTCACTAAACTTCCTTCCTTACTAAATCACATCATCAAACAATATTTATCAAATTCCATTATCACCGAACACGTCACGTAAAATAAATAGTGACAATCATTTCTTCCTAACTCGACAATTTCTTACCGAAAATCCGGACAAAATAGGCCGCGTGTTTCCCTCGTTGAATCTTCTTTCTTACTGAAATCAGGGTTTCTACCAACTTCCTCGAGCCTCGGTACAAAGATCACCAGCTGCATTATCAAATCACATATATATCGTGTGTGCTGACGTATACACGCAAATACTATCGTGACAGTGCGCAATATATTGCAAAGAAAAAGAAATATTAATAACATTTCTACATCTCGCGCCACGACCTACTGCCGTGACCGGGCGAAGCGCGGGTCAAACATTTCACGATAAGATTGATGGCGCTTCGGTACATTACGTACAGTACGAGGTATTCCATTTTACTAGTGCATATACTACGTATATATATGCCTGAAGCATTTCGTATACGCCTATTTTATACGAAATTATATTGCCAAATAGTTATGCAACGACAAGCTGTTGGTACATGTGCTGAATACAGCTTCAGATCAATAGCGCAAAAATGCCGACATAAAGCATTCCCGCTGTACAAGGGAAGAGAAATGGAGGAGCATCGTTATATCGAGGTCGCTCCGACTCAATTAAATTAAATTCCTCTCGATGAACGGGAGAATACGACAAATAGAAATATGAGGTGCAGGCACGAGGAATATCCGCAAAAAAATGTCAGGAAAAGCTAATATCCGCGTCTCTCATGATAAAAATATATTGAAATATCGTGCATTCGCAAAAACGAGAGAAATGTTGGAAGAAATGTCTGGGCGTTTCAATTATTTTGTGTTATTAAAAAATGTTGATAACGTTTGGAATTAATCATTATAATTTCACTTTTCACTTCACTTCACTTTTCACTTCACTTTTCTTGAACACGCATAATCATATAGCTTAGCCAACTTTGCAATTTTATAACTTATTTGTAATAATATTTATAAAATAGGATTGTCGTTTGATGTTGTTTATTGTACATTTTTCTTATATGACATTTGGCGCGATATTTGTACATGCACACGAATATAAAACGAATACTTTTTCACGAACTTCGAGTTTATATTATAAACTCTTTAGTGTTATCGGCCATTAACGTTGCGATAACTTCCCGCGACCCTTCTTCACTTATTTCCTTACGCGCTTGCGCTAAACATCATTTATATTTTCTATATCTGTATGGGCTGCTTTTCCACCAAATGTCTTATTAAAACCGTTCAACACATCGTGCGTAACAGCAGTTCATCGTTGCAGCATCTCCAAATAGCAAGGCTAACTCATTTCGTTCAATTGCACGTGAGTTCACGGATACGATGATGCAAAGAACTCTACAAACGGCAGAAAAATTTGAAAAGGAAGAACATACATTTGACCGTATAATCCCAGACACGGTAAGACAAAGTGTTATAGAAGAATATAATAAAAACGTATTTATTAATTTTTTTATTAAAACTTACTTTCTTAATTGTATTATAACTTCAATTAGAAACATAAATTTTGACTGTGACTTTGCCTATTTTTTGACGATTTCTCTACACACAAACGACCCATTATCGTTGAAAATTATTCATTTGTCAGTTAGGTTATTCGTCTGTTTTCGGTGTGAGTATCGAGACCCATCCTCTTGTGCAATGGGACAATTTTTTCATTAGACAAGACAGATGTGTTCCGGAAAAGTATCCATTTCCGATTGCACCTGCAACCATAATAAATATTGTAGAATCTATTGAGTAAAGGGAGAAAATAAATGGGAAAATACAACTCTCAAGTGTTAAAAACTAATCAGCTCGTTCTTTGTGACCAGAATATATATATATATATATATATATATATATATATATATATTCATATTGTTTATATTAGGTGTACAATTTTGCTTCCGCCGTTTTTTTCCAAAATTCGAGGCTTTATTGTAAAAAACTATGGTTATATATTTATGATTCAAAATAATGTCCATCGCTGGCCACTACTTTCTCCCATCTTTCGGGCAGCGTACGAATCCCGCGTCGAAAAAACTGGTCATCTTTTGAGGCGATCCACGAATCGAACCAATTTTTTACTTCTTCATAAGACTGAAAGTGCTGATCAGCCAGGCCGTGTGCCATTGATCGAAACAAGTGATAGTCAGAGGGAGCAACGTCTGGAGAATATAGCGGGTGGGGTAAAACTTCCCATTTCAACGTTTCCAAGTATGTCTTGACCACTTTCGCAACATGGGGTCGAGCATTGTCATGCTGCAAAATCACTTTATCGTGTCTTTCGTTATATTGCGGCCGTTTGTCTTTCAATGCTCGGCTCAAACGCATCAATTGCGTCCGATACCGGTCGCCTGTGATTGTTTCAATCGGTTTTAACAGCTCATAATACACTACGCCGAGCTGGTCCCACCAAATACAGAGCATGACTTTGGAGCCGTGAATATTCGGTTTGGCCGTCGACGTGGAAACATGACCGGGAACTTCCCATGATTTTTTGCGCTTGGGGTTATCGTAATGAACCCATTTTTCGTCTCCAGTCACAATGCGATGCAGAAATCCCTTCCGTCTTTGCCTTTCAAGCAGCTGTTCACAAGCAAACAAACACCGTTCAACATCTCTCGGCTTCAATTTGTACGGCACCCAATTTCCATGCTTCTGAAT
>NW_022639597.1:754965-761375 GCF_010583005.1 Odontomachus brunneus
ATATATATATATATATATATATATATATATATATATATATATATATATATATATATATTTCGTATATCGGGATACGTCAAATTTTCCGCGGAGACCGACCAGAGAGACCCGAGCAAGAGATAAAAAGAGAGAGCTCCTTCATCGTACCCTCTCTGCGCCTTTTATTGTTAAACCTTTTGATTTTCTGCTCCTTATTGTTCGCTCCTTATTGGTTCGATTTAAACGTCGGATTATAACATCTCTACGTGCACATATCTACATCTCTATAACATCTCTACATTTCATAACATATCTTACGCGGTATGTTTTTTCGCGAGCACGCACAACTCATCGCTCCCGACTTCTTTTGAACGCGACAATACACTTTTGCGGTAAATAAGTAAATACAAATAGATAACGTCATGACTCGCTACTGCCAAATTAACTCATCTTGGATCCTACAATATACAAATAATTAGTCTCAATGTCACCTATAACAATTATTAAACTCACGAATTTAAACAACGTTTATACACATTTACCATTTATTGAATTTGTTTTTATGCTTACACTTTATTTAAAACATTAGACGAAATCTATAAAAGGCTTTTTTGTATCGATCGACTAATGATGGAAAATGATTAAATTATTATTTAATAGATTATTAAATTATATTAAAATATATTTTATAAATTATTATTTAATCCTTATTATATTTAATTAGTTTATACAATAATGCGCTTGATTGAATGTACAGATAAATAGTTTATCCCACACAACGTCTAATCGAGACATATAAGACATCTAAAAGACGTCTTAAAGAAGTCTCTCAGACGTCGGAATATGAGATCTCTAAGACGTCTTTAAGACATGTTATGTCCCGATTTTAGACGTTGTGTTGTGTGGGATAACAATGCAAAAATTTCTTCCACGACAAATACATTGCTAAGTCGTGATAAATTAAGCAATAAGAATTCCAAAGCGGTATAGCAAGTGAAATGTTTATTATGATTAAGCATTTTTCTTTAAGAATCGATCGTATGATTTCACTATTTTCCAAGCTGACGCTCATGGATAATGGCTATACCAATGACGCACTCCTTCTTAGTTATCGAGTGAGTTGCACGAGTTACCGAGCAAATTGGCCTTGACTTCCAAATTGCTCTCTAGAATTAAACTGATGTAAAGTCTCCCGCGAATTGCAATATTAAAGGAGTACGTCTTTTTTTTATATTGAGCTAATTTTATCGGTTGTTTTGTCATTCTATGTGTGTATTTGAACCGATGTAACATGTATAGAAAAGTAGATAAGGAAATAATGTGTATGCAAAAATAAGTAGTAAAGTGAGAAGATTGAAATGAGGAAATTTCGATGACACAGTTTATCCTGACTGGAACAGGGAGGGAATCTTAGTGAGCGTATATAAGGACTAAAGATTGTTTAATCACATTCAGTCTTGACACGTCCGTTCAATCTTACGATTCAGCTTTTATTTGCGTTCGATTTTTTCTTTCACATTTTTCAAAGTTACGCGTAATACAATATTCGAGTATTTTCAAGATCGCATAAATATCTAATCGTATATGATGGCAGACATTGCAGAACCACCGGTATGTCTATGTGTGAATTTTTCAGCATAAAACACGTAAATCATTTCGGTTGAAAATAAGTTTCTGTATAATTAATAATATTAATAATAAAAATTACATATTAATAATAAAAGAAATATTAATAATAAAATATCAATATTGATGAACCGAATAAAATATTATCAATGCTTCCGATAGAATATCTTCTGAATTACGCGAACATTTTTAACTTTAATTTTCAATTCTAATAATGATACTTGAGAAGCATCATAATATTTTTAAAACGAATTATTTGTTAGCCAAAACTTATACATGGTGGGAATTACATCAAAGAAGGCTGGGATTCGGCTAAAAGTATCTGCTTGATTTTCGGCCCCAAGGAAGAGGACGAGATTGGCTCGCTAGGGCGATATCTTCAACTTTTCGCCGTGAGTGCAATTAAACGTTTTGTCGGTTAATCTTCGCAATGAATATCATAAGACGTATGCTCAAAATATGCGTATTATTTTTAGAAACACAAAGTGAATCTCTTACACATCGAGTCTAGAAGTTCTCTTCGTCAATCAAATGGCTACGAATTTATGGTAGAGTGCGCACCGGGTGGCGATATCGCTTCGGCGATTGAATCTCTACGAAATCAGTGCAGCTATTTTTCAATCATCTCTAGGTAAAAATTCTTGACGTTCAATAATTGTGTATAATTATATAGCTTCTAATTAACATATGATTGACATATAATTGACAAATAATTGATATATATTTGACATATAATTGATATATAGTTGACACATATTTCAATTAAAAAAGAATTTTATTTGCCCACTCTCGATTCATCGAGGATTACTCTTGATTATTACAAATTCGCTTCGATGCGTAATTATTCACTATTTGAGAAGACGTGCGTACTCGTGCATACATCTAAATCTTCTTCCTGATATCAGTTTAACTGAGATGATAAAATGAAAAGCGCAAATGTCAGCTTGCGACTGTACTCACTTTCAGGAATCATAAAGACAATATGAACACAGTACCATGGTTTCCACGAAGAATACGCGATCTTGACAAGTTTGCTAATCAGATTCTATCGTACGGTGCAGAACTCGACAGCGATCATCCCGGTTTCACTGATCCCGTGTACAGAAAAAGAAGAAAATATTTCGCCGATATCGCTTATCATTACAAACAGTGAGTCGACACATAGATACATTTTAGCCAAAAATGTATCTCTAAGAGTTACTATACATTATGGCATATTTCAGCGGACAACCCATTCCGAAGGTGAAATACACACCCGAAGAAATAGCCACATGGGGCATAGTCTTCAAGAAATTAACGAAACTCTACCCGAAATACGCTTGCAGAGAGCATAATCATGTTTTCCCGCTACTTATCGAGAACTGTGGTTATAGTGAAGATAATATACCTCAACTCGAGGATATATCCAACTTTTTGAAAGGTAACGCGCTTCGTCTACTTTTACGTGTTACATAGAAAAAAATCCGTCCTTTTGGTATGGATCACTCGACGACTTTAATCCTATTCGATTCTGGAGAATTTTCGATCTAAAGAATTGATAAAAATTACTAACGCGCGACATTGACGTTCGTGATAGAAATCCGCTCTCAACATGTCAATC
Source organism: Odontomachus brunneus (assembly GCF_010583005.1). Classification (NCBI taxonomy): domain Eukaryota; kingdom Metazoa; phylum Arthropoda; class Insecta; order Hymenoptera; family Formicidae; genus Odontomachus; species Odontomachus brunneus. The sequence goes on from NW_022639597.1 coordinate 758,171, forward strand.
GTTTTTAGATTCAACCGGTTTCACGCTACGTCCCGTAGCAGGGCTGTTATCCTCGCGCGATTTTCTTGCCGGGCTGGCCTTCAGGGTGTTTCACAGCACGCAGTACATACGACACAGCAGCAAACCGTTCTATACGCCAGAACCGGACATATGTCACGAGGTTTTAGGCCATGTACCGCTTTTCGCTGATCCGGCCTTTGCACAATTCTCACAGGTCATCGGTTTAGCGTCTCTTGGTGCTCCGGATGATTACATAGAAAAACTTGCCACGGTAACATTCTTGAAATTTTTCTTCTTGCTGAATTAGAATATCTTAAAAATTGCAATAAATTTTATGTTTTATTCAGTTAGAATCACATACAATTTCAAGGCAAAACACCATTAGTGATTCAATTCTTATTAATTCTATTTTAAGTTGCTTTATATTAATATTTCGCTAGTTCACACTTAGCTAGTTTACACAGCTGGTCCTTTAACTTGTAAATAGACATATGGCTACGCCATTCATTATAAAAATAACTTGTATTATTAATATTGTATTTATGATGTCGACTCCGTCATGACATCGATTCTCAGTAGGAGAGCGATCTTATTCGAGATAAAAGAAAAGTGACAATCAAGATATATCGAATTAAATTCGCTCATGAGTTTAACGTGTTTTCGTAGTGCTTTTGGTTTACGGTGGAGTTCGGACTGTGTCTGCAAAATGGAAAATTGAAAGCATACGGCGCCGGTCTGCTTTCGTCCTTCGGCGAGTTAGAATATTGCTTAAGCGACAAGCCAGAATTACGGACGTTTGATCCGCCAAAGACGGCGTTGCAAAAATATCCGATAACGGAATATCAACCCGTATACTTCGTTGCAGAAAACTTTGAAGACGCAAAGGAAAAGATGATGTAAGTATTCAATTAGAGATAAATACGACGTAACAAAATCGTCTTATCACTTACGTCAAGAAAATATTTGCTCGTGATATTTACGTGTGATATGTCCTAATTTTTATTTAACAAGTTGCAATTCTTCTTATCACACGAGTATGTACGTGTGTTTTGCTTCATTTGATATTGTTTAGATATTACGTAATTTTAGATATACGACGCAGTATTCTCTCTCGTACAATTTATTATTGCTCGTACAATCGACTGATTTAATATAGCAACAACAAAGTTTTTCTCAAAAATTTTGCAACGCATTCCACATACAATAGGAAAACGTGTCTCCTAAGAATTATTAAAAAAAAACAAATTCTGTATTGAAGATACGTTACAAAACTCATCGAAGAAAGTGTTGCTATCTTTGATTAACCGGTTGTATACACCGAGCCTAAATGTCAAACTACGATTATCAAATGACGAACAATGTTTTTTTCTTATTTTAGAAAATTCGCGCAAACTATACCAAGGAATTTCGGCGTCAGATACGACCCTTACACGCAGAGTATCAACATCATCGATAGCAAACAACAAGTGGAAACTCTTACAAACAACCTGAATCAAGAAGTGCAAATCTTGATGGATGCTTTGAAGAAGTTGCAACATTAAAATTAACTATAAAAAGAAAAATTCTTTGAAGATGTTTTATATTGAAAAGTAATAATAAAATCAACAAACTAAGATTATGGATTAAAACAAACTATAATTCTGATATGTTGCACATATTAGATTATTCATATGGCTGAAATTATGCAAATTTAAATATTTAATTGGCATATATATATATATATATATATATATATATATATATATATATATATATATATGAAACAGAAGTTCTCATAACAATTGCAACACGGTGAGCAAAACTATTAGAAACAGTTTGACTTTAACTTGATACAAGGACACAACATAGTTATCTTGGTTATTGTTTTATCACTTTGCTATTATAATTGTTATATATGTTAGTTATGAATGTAGATACGTAGTTCTATGGTTAGAATTTAATGAATGTAGAATGTCTTTAGATCATAGGTCTGTTCGTCTTTTCAAAGAATTTCTGCATTAGTTTAGATGTTCTTTTGATTCAAACGCAAGTACAAATTTGATGACTATCAGCGCTCTCTGGCTCTCTGTTTTGACAGGCCGCAGTGAGTTGTAGGTTGAGATTAGTGTTTTTCATAAACAAAAAACTGAAAGTAAAATATAAATAAAGTTTAAAATAAAATTGTAAAACACATATACAATAATATATAACTGTTAGTTATAAATAATTGTAGTATATAAATGTGAGTATTATATATTGTTATGATGATTGTACAATTGATTTTTTAGATTGTTTTTTATTTTAACTTATTTTTTATGTTGTGTCACGTATTTATCATATGTAACAGAGTTTACTCATATAAGAATAATATATTAATTTTAATAACATACATTTGGTTTATACATTAATATATAATCATAATTATACACCTAAAACATTTTGTGAAATTTAAGTGGAATGTGAAATTTTATTATAATAAAATATCAGAGTATATCTTAATAACTTCACTTGAAAAGTGTGTATATTGTATATGTCATTACATTATACTTTAAATATCTGACAGAGAAACCATTGGAGATATTCGTGTAAAGTGTCCAAGAGAAATAAATATGATATGATCTAGTTGACGTATCCTAGAGGATACTTCCAAATGAACATAATGTTACATGTAACGTACTAGTTAGTTGTAAAAAGTAAAAAAAGAAGCCAAGTGCACGCGCGTTAGCATTAAATCACAAAAAAAACATAAATTAATTTTACAAAAAAACCGTTATAAATAAACTTTACAAAAAAAATCGTTATAAATAAATTACAACAAAAACTTAGCCAAAAGATATTTGGAAAAAATATTATTAAAACAATCTTATTCAGATCAATTGTACTTTCGTAAATACTCTATTAAGAAATATAAGACAGTTTTATATACTCTCTACAAAAGAAAAGATATCAAGAGGTTATATTTGCCAAGTGCGAATGATTAATTATTTTTTAATTTTTTTTATAAACATATGTGGTTTTGATAAACATATGTGGTATACTCTTTACAAAAGAAATGATATCAAGAGGGTACATTCGTCAAGTGCGAATGATTAATCATTTTTTAATTTTATAAAATTAGTAATATATTATTAAATAAAAAATAAGATAATTAGAGAAATACAATAATATTAAAAAAAATTATTATTTATAACTTACACAAAAAGTCCTTGGCGTGCCTTTTTTTATA
>NW_022639597.1:761615-761828 GCF_010583005.1 Odontomachus brunneus
ACGTGAACTGTCATTCGACTCCGCCGCGATGACAGTTACAAGTCGGTAAATAAATCGGTAATCGTAACACTCTCAGCATGCCGCCATCTAACGGAGAGGATATGTCAATGCACATTTCTGTGGTGAGGAGACGTTTCTTACGCGTAAATTCACGAATTCAGATTTTTGAGCTAAAATAGCTCAGCTTCTGGAGCACGTAGAGAAAAAGTAAAA
>NW_022639597.1:764804-773521 GCF_010583005.1 Odontomachus brunneus
CGGTCGCACGTCGGCCGAAGGCATCTTTCTTTCCGCTGCCGCTTTCTGTACGCTGATTTGTTGAGACAAAATAATTAATTTCTCAAAAACTATTGCGAATATCGCAAAACGGCACAGGACTTTCTTGCTCACCTCAATCCGTTCTACGTTCTCACCAAGGGTCATCATGGGACTTCGGGACACCCTGTATATATATACATACAGTTTATGTATATATATATATATATATATATATACATACATACAGTTTCTGAAAAATGAAGATAGAAAAATAATTAGAATATATCAAGTATGAATATATATCAATTGATACCCCAAAATAATGTCAAATAATGTAAAAATGATCATTTAAACATGATGTAGACGTCATTTTGATATAATTAGAAAAGTTTTTTTCTTGTTTGGAATATTATTTTATTAATAAAAGTTATTGAAATATAGAATGCATAGCTTTGCCATAGATTTGCTATCATATATTTTACATAACTTCGTATTATATTTCTTTTGTACTATCTTTAATCTAAACACAATAAATCTTTTTAAAATTTTGGAATATTAATTATGACAAAGTAATATATGTTCTGTATTTACCTTTTTGAATTTTTTTAATAAAAATGATTTCTGCATCTCTTGGGAAAATCCTCATGATATATCCTTTTTTTAAAGAATTATTGCAAAAAGGTGCAGAACATCCTCTCATTTTGTTTCTATTTAATCACATTTATTTGGTTATTACAAATAGAGATCCTTAATATATATTTATCACATCTGTCATATTGACGTATACATATCAGTAAATTCTAACCTCGCATAGTCTGTTCTTCTGAGCTACACCGGTGCAGTAGTGTAGCTGAAAAGAGCAAACTATAAGTTAAACTAAAATAGTATATATGTCTTTCTTCTTCGCAGGATTTAGCATAAACATAGCGGACGGGTCTCATATCCAGTCTCTCTTATAGTGTCTCTATAGGAAACAGAATCTGCGCGCAATCTGTCGTCAGTCTGTCGACAAGCTCTGCGCGCAGTCTGTCACCAATCTGTCGTCAGAAATGCATTGCCAGTACTGAAAATCTATAGTTTATGTTACGTATATTATAGAATTTCAGTACTGGCAGTGAATTTTGAAACGCAGCCAGAATATAACATAGGGCGCGTTCGGGGAGCACGCTATCAACGCTACCACGTTCTTTTATCTTTTGTTCGCGTCGTATGCCCCAATGTGCTCCTACTCGCTCCAACGCACTCTGATTGGTTCGCGTCACTGCGCGGACCAATCAAAATGCGTTGAAGCGAGTAGAAACTTTTGACTATATAATCATGGACCGCTAACCGCTATCTTATATCTGCAGCAAAACGTCTGTCAACTTCTACAACGCCGCCAGGACCAAACAACGGCTATTACGTAAACTATCACATACTTGTGATTTCTGCGTACAATCTGTTGCCATTCTGTCTACAGACACTGTTGACAGACCTGCGTAAAATCTGCTCGCACAAGTTTGGCTAACTGGGTATATAAATATATTATATAAATATCATATATTCTTATGTAATATAATAAATACAAATTTGGTATGAAATTATATAAATATCTTATTTTGTATTTTTATATTTTCTTTGCAAATCAGATATTTTTTCTTGTTACTTAAAAAATTGTTGATTTTTATATTATAGCAAAGTTGTATAACTTATTTTTTAATGTAATAATTTATTTGAAGAAAAAATGAAAGTCTGTTATTGACAATTAAAGAAATATTATAATAATTTTTCATGTACTTTAATGATAACTGCAATTTATGATCACGGACACACACAAAATATCTTTCACATGATAAAATAGAAATCACAAGTATATGATAGTTCACGTAATAGCCGTTGTTTGATTCTGGCGGCGTTGTAGATGTTGACAGACGTTTTGCTGCAGACACAAAATAGCGGCTAGCGGTCCACGGTTTCATAGTCAAAGGTTCCTACTCGCTTCAACGCATTCTGATTGGTCCACGTAGTGACGTGAACCAATCAGAATGCGTTGGAGCGAGTAAGAGCACATTGGGGCATACGACGCGACAAAAGATAAAAGAACGTGGTAGCGTTGATAGCGTGCTCCCCGAACGCGCCCTATATTACATATTCTGGCTGCGTTTCGAAATTTACTGCTAGTACTGAAATTCTATAATATATGTAACATAAACTATAGATTTTCAGTACTGGTAGTGCATTTTGGAACGCAGCCTCTGTAGTACTTCTCTACTCGGGTCGAGAATCAGAACGGGGAGCGTTCCGATTGACGACAACCGATTGGTACGATTGGACACAACCAACCGATGCAAAGAATCTAGTGAATTACCAGTTCGAACCAGTCATTACAATCTGTGTCCAATCGTACCGTGGTCAATCGGGTCCCACCCATCAGAACGCAGCCCTCTATAGATATGCATTTGGAATGAAAAACATGCACTTCTAGTGCAGAGCGTAAATTTCTTTGATCGTTGCGCGCGCCACTGACAATTTGACAGTCCTCAACGTAAGGGTGGGGGCTGTAGTACGCGGCCATATTGGCTACTTGTGACTTAGGAGGAACGAGTAAAAAATAACCCAACTTTCTTCGTACCTTTCTACGTGAAAGAAAATGTTGCCCTGGAGAATTGTCCACTGACTCTTGTTACATCGGTATCATCTCAGCACGACTGCGGCTTTACGCCGAGGTCTTTTATCTCCCACACGAAGGCTATTCCCTTTTATCTGGAAAATGGTGCGTTTATCCAAGAGAGAGAGAGAGCCAGATACTCTACCGTAATTCAAAGTTATCGTGCCTCGTACCTCATAAATGTGTCATATCAACCTCTTTTGATTCCTGCTGCAGAGTTTCTTCGGTTTTGGTCAGTCTGCTGATATAGAGATCACATTAGATGGCGCCGAAACAAGGAAGACTGCGGATATTAAATCCGAGGATGGAAAAAAGGAACGGCATTTATTGTATTATGACGGCGAAACGGTATCTGGCAAGGTAGGAGTCATTTTCTAGAATTGACTTCTGTATCGGCTTATCATTGATCATAGCTTATAAAAATTATAGCCTGATAAGTTTCAAGTATTAATATATTTGTATGTAACTTGCACACAGCTTTTTTGATACACTAGAAACTATAAATTGCTTGTTCTGCTAATCTCATTTTCATATCCTTATACTGTGGATTTATTTGTCTTTTATATCATGCTGTCTCATGTTCTGCTGAATTAATTATGCATGAATTAATTTATAATAAAAAAATAATTAAACACATACATGAATGTAAATGTCTCACGTGTGTGAATGTTTACACTTACACATACATATGTACATATATACAAATACACACACATACATAGAAAAACAATACTAGGCATTATACTATTTCTTTATAAGGATTAATTCTAGTATATTACTCAACGTTGTGAATATAATCTATTGAATGCTTCATAGCATTCTAATAACTTCAAAATTTCAAATAAACTGCATTTTATACATATTACTGATTATATATATTTTTGTATTATTTGATTCATTATTTCACTTGATATTCCACATCATTTTCATATTGTATTAATGTTTCCAGATTAATATCAGTTTAAGAAAAGCTGGTAAATTGGAGCATCAAGGTGTTAAAGTAGAGTTCATTGGACAAATTGAGCTGTATTATGATAGAGGTAACCATCATGAGTTTACCAGTCTGGTGAAAGAATTGGCAAGGCCAGGAGAGTTAACTCACAATACAGTATATACATTTGAATTCCCGAATGTGGAGAAACCATTTGAGAGTTACACTGGCTCCAATGTGCGATTAAGATACTTCTTGAAAGTAACAATCGTACGAAGACTTAGTGACATTGTTAAAGAACTCGAATTAGTTGTGCACACGCTTAGTTCCTACCCAGATATGAATAATCCCATTAAGATGGAAGTTGGAATTGAAGACTGCCTGCATATCGAATTTGAATATAATAAAAGCAAGTAAGTTACATGTATATTGATCTTGCTCCTTTTTCAGTTCTCTTTGCTGAATTTGTGATAACTTTTCCATTGTTCTTTTCAGATATCATTTGAAAGATGTAATTGTTGGCAAAATATACTTTCTTTTGGTTAGAATTAAGATAAAACATATGGAAATAGCAATTATCAAACGTGAAACTACTGGTTCTGGTATGCTATAAATAACTTGTATACTTATATTAGTATAGTATAGAGTCACTCTAAGCAGAGTTTGGCCATAAAGGAATAACTTTTGATTGGTCCACTGTTTTGTCAAATCCCACACAATATCCAATCATAATATGCCTATAGCAATAGGTTAGGTTAAGAAAAGATAGACAAAGAAAGAGATTGAAAATATGTCTGTTTCTCTTTCTCATTTTGACGAAACCGCAGTTATGGTCAAACTCTACTTAGAGTGATTCTAGTATAGTAGACAATGTTAACTATAATTTTTACAGTTTTAAACGCATGCGACATTGCAATATTGGAATGCGAGTTTTGGTTTTATAAGTGTACTTTTCATGTAGTATCTATGGTACTAAGGCAATAAATAGAATATATATTTGCAGGCCCTCATACGTTTACTGAGAACGAAACCATAGCAAAATATGAGATCATGGATGGTGCACCTGTTAGAGGAGAGTCCATTCCTATAAGAGTATTCCTTGCTGGGTATGATTTGGCGCCTACAATGCGTGACATTAATAAGAAGTTTAGTGTTAGATATTACCTGAATCTGGTTCTCATGGACGAAGAAGATCGTCGATATTTTAAACAGCAAGTAAGTCACTTATAAATCTCTTTAACAACATTACTTGTCATTAATTATTATTACTATCATTAATCGATAATCTCCTTCGTATTTTCCCTTAACGCTACGCTATTTAGGAAATAACATTATGGAGGAAAGGTGAGAAGAGTAGAAAATCGCAAACGGCTTCGCCGCACATGCCATCGCACTTAGTATCGGCTGAGACAGGATTTCCGCAAGGCGTTGCCCAAAACGGTCCACCGTCAGTACCACCCGGTGCTCCTGGTCAACTGCCAACAAGTAACATCACGAATGTAGAAGATACTACAGCTCCGATTGAAGGCATGACACGAGAAGAAGGAGACGGGGAAGGTGAGAAAGAAGGCGGTCCAGAAAGCGATTAAATCTCGGCGTATTAATTTCGTCATTGACGTCGGTTACAATTCAGATTAGTTAAACATGGTCAAATATAGCCGAGATACAAAGGATAGAATGCGAAAGAATTAGTTTAGCAAAGAAAAGGAAGAAGAAATGTCTCCTTTATTGCGCCGGGAAATTTGTTTTTAGTAAGAGAAACAGCGGGGCGTGTAAAGACTCGCTAGTAAAATTGTAAATATTTTGGATATATATACCCCCACATACACAACATACACGCATTACATACATAATTGAGAGCCAACGCGATTTGTAACTAGTTGATTATCGATCAAAATTATAATACTATCGAAAAGAGACACAAAGGAAGATTTAACCATGATGGGGAAAGAATATGGTTCCGCGAAATTGTTTAACAAGTTGTATATTGCGAAGTATAATATGAACCAGCAGTATAAATATTCCTGAATGGATGGCTTACTAATCAAATATTAACCAACGATATATTTTGCAAAACATCTGGGTGTTATAGTGTTCTAAATGTTTTATACAGGCAATGCCCATTGAGACCCGCCCATTGTATAATTCTGATAAAAACTGAAGTCTCTCATTCAGCAGCGTCATGTGTTACACAAAGAGATTTTATATGTATAAAATAGACATGTATACTCACAAAGGCTGCCCCATATTAATCCGTTCAACTAGTCTACGAATAATGATTAAGAGCACGAAAAAGCTACACTTATGTAAATGATGCATGTTTTTAATAATAATTTATATAATGTAAACACAAGAGATACCTTGAGCAAAGAAAATCACACTTATTTTTAGAACGAGTTTATACAAAAAAAAGAAAAAAAAAGAATATCGATTATTGCATGATAAAAGCCGTAGATAAATCTTTTCCTTTGAGTTTAGCTAAATTGTGCATAGTAAAACAATTTCATAAGATAGTCTTTTATATGCAAGAGTGTGCATTATTTAATAATAATCTTCCAAACACGAATTATATGTATGATATCTGCTCAAGACAATATGCCTTTCTTGACACGAGAGTGGACTATAATAGATTAAATAATGGGGTAGCCGCCTCGTGTATTTATAAATATATACATACTGCAGTTCACGTATATGCATATATATGTATATATAAATACAATTTCTCATTTTGGCAATAACGACTAACTGGATCATTTATGGTGTTTGATAAATCGTAAGACACCTGACGAAGAGATAATTTGTTGTATAAAGACGGATAATATAGAATATATTTTTAAATAGTCATTAGCTTTGAAGGCAGCGATTTTGAGTATGAAAATATTGTATGTCAATTTGGCTGTTGATACTTATGTGCATCCATTCACATATTAAAAATAATTTCTCTCATGTAACATGCAATCATTTAAAAATATTTATTTTTCATTTCTTTTTTTCATAAGAAAACTTACACTCTCGCCAATTGTACTACGATTTACAGACATCCTATATTACACATACATACGCGTGTGCACATATGCCCGCGCGCATACACACACACACACACATATATGTATTACGTATTACAATATCATCAACAGTCATAAGCAGACATATTTTCCATCGTCGCAGTGTGACTAAATGCTGCCGCGATGAAAGCGATGCTGCTGCTGCTGCTGCTGCTGAAAAAGGAAAACCTGTCGTTTTGTACTGTTCTATATCATAGAAAATGACTGTAAAAAGGAAAATATCCTAAGGAAGTGCATAACATATAGTTAGTTGATATACATACATATAATGCGCTCGAACTTTTTTTCATGTAAATTTAAACTTTTCATAATCCACGCCTTTGTTATCTGTTGACTCTCAAACAATGGGATCGTGAGAAAAAACTGAGTATAAAAATATAAAGATGGAGGAATGTACGTGTATGTAGACGAGAAGAGGGAAAATCTATTTGTGAATTATTTGACATGTCAAATATTGTATATATATACATATACAACATATTATCATGCGATATGCAATTAGTTGTATATTTCAATGCCCATATGAATATATTATATATTGTATACAGTGCATGTGTGGTGCCTACATGTGTATATTGAAAGATTATTATTAATTATTTCACATATATACAATTTGTCTCATTTTAATTCTTATATCTTTATTTCTTGTTAGTAAATAGAGACAAAGTCTATTAAACCTGCTGTTCCCTTGTGTTATTGAATAAAAAATGCATTTGATCCATCGTTGAATCGTACTAATTAAGAATAAAGATCATTCGATTCGCTATTTAGAAGTACAAAGTTTTGAGATAAAAAGTTATATTCACTTTCGAAGGCTAAAAAGATATTTTTCTGAAAAAAATTCAGAAATATATATTATTAAAAAAAAAATATATATATATAGATACAGGGTCCGGAAACGGTCAAATATTTCGAAAAGGATCAACTGTAGCGAAAAATATGTAAGTAGCCTAGTTGTAGAGCTTAATAAAATGTACTTAATGGTGGCTAAAAATTTGACTTTGGGTGGAGGACGAAAGTCATACGAAGGTCAAATTGAATTTTTTAAATTGGACGCCCCACTTTTTATTACATATTCTTGTAGTTTATTTCAAGGGCTTTCCAAAAACCTATAATAAAATATTTTTTATTAGGGATTTTTAGAGTTATGAGGCTTGAAAGAATTTTGGTCTTTAACTATTTCTGTTTCGTAAAAACGTATCACTATCTTCTGAACGGTGGATTTAGAAATAAAATTGCGATCAGGATATGCAGCATTGAATGTGTAGGTCAGTTACTTCTTCGTATGATCTAATATAGTCTCCAAATTTTCGATAAAGAAACAGCATTATCTTTTCTTTATTGGTTAACATTTTTAAAAAAGAAATTTGAAATTGTAGTTAGGAAAAGATAAAGAGTAAGATGCGAGAGAGCACGACTCGTTTTTAAAATACAAAGATTGAGAAGCGTTATCGTGAAGCGCGGGTATGTGCGAGTTTTGACCGAGTACGTGTGATATTACGTCGTGAATGAATAACCGCGTTCGATGCGAGCGAATGAACAACTAGGCTGGGAGCCTAAAAAACATAAACACAGGAGAAAAACAAGAATAACTTTGTTTTTCGTGTCTTGAGCTAGACGATATGACCGACTTAGTTGTTCATTCGCTCTCACCGAACGCGGTTATTCATTCACGACGTAATATCACACGTGGTCAGTCAAAACTCGCGCATACCCGCGCTTCACGATAACGCTTCTCGATCTTTGTATTTTAAAAACGAGTCGTGCTCTCTCGCATCTTACTTTTTGTCTTTTCTTTTTCTTTTTCCAACTACAATTTCAAATTTCTTTTTTAAAAATGTTAACCGATAAAGAAAAGATAATGCTGTTTCTTTATCGAAAATTTGGAGATCATATTAGATCATACGAAGAAGTAACTGATCTACACGTTCAATGCTGCATATCCTGATCAATTTTATTTCTAAATCCACCGTTCAGAAGACAGTGATACATTTTTACGAAATAGAAACAGTTAAAGACCAAACTCCTTTCAAGTCTCATAACTCTAAATATGCCTAATAAAAAAATACTTTAT
>NW_022639597.1:773531-773852 GCF_010583005.1 Odontomachus brunneus
GTTCAATGCTGCATATCCTGATCAATTTTATTTCTAAATCCACCGTTCAGAAGACAGTGATACATTTTTACGAAATAGAAACAGTTAAAGACCAAACTCCTTTCAAGTCTCATAACTCTAAATATGCCTAATAAAAAAATACTTTATTATAGCTACAAAAAATAAGCTACAAGAATATGTAATAAAAAGTGGGGGGTCCAATTTAAAAAATTCAATTTGACCTTCGTATGACCTTCGTCCTCCACCCAAAGTCAAATTTTTAGTCACCATTAGGTACATTTTATTAAGCCCTACAACTTTGCTACTTACATATTTTTCGCT
>NW_022639597.1:773919-774438 GCF_010583005.1 Odontomachus brunneus
AATAAGTAATTATCAATGATTCTTAGTATGATATTTCTATAAGAGTATAATATACGCAATCGACCTTGCAATCGAGCTAGACTCGAACACAGTATATTGTCCGATTCCAAGAACATCATATCCACTGTCTCCATCCTCTCTATTACCAAAAAAAAACAGCTATTTATGTCATAAAATCAGAGACAAGATAATATCAGCTTCTTGCAAGGATATTTATATATCGTTAATTTGGATTCCTGGACTCTGTGGATTTATTGGCAACGATACAGCAGATCAACTTGCGAAATCGGCAGCCCTCACCTCTAACGATACATGTCACACTAACATCTATTGTGGTGATCTGATCGCTAACATCAAACATGATTTCAATGAACAAGAATATATAATAAAAAGTGGGGGGTCCAATTTAAAAAATTTGACCTTCGTATGACTTTCGTCCTCCACCCAAAGTAAAATTTTTAGTCATCATTAGATACATTTTATTAAGCCCTACAACTTTGCTACTTACATATTTTTCGC
>NW_022639597.1:774661-775968 GCF_010583005.1 Odontomachus brunneus
TATATATATATATATATATATATATATATATATAATATGTTTATTATATGATTATAAAATGCATTCTTCTCTTTTGTGAAAATTTAAAAAAAAGACTGCTGCTTTAAAAATAAGTTGAATCTAAATATCCGTTTTTATTTCCAATAGCTTATATACACATTTTTACATAAAGTTATATAACTTTTTGGAAGTGGAAAAAGTGAAAAATAGCGAAGATATTAATATACAAGTCGAAGATTACGCCAAAAATATTCATGGCGAAATATATACAGCAACTTGTAATTAATAAAATGAGTAAAACTTTTTTTTATCCATATGAATGTGATTATAGAAACTTTAGTTATTCAAAAATAATAAAGAATAAGAAAACAGCGTTTTAAGAAAAATTAATTTTTCGATTTTTTTTTCTTTTATATTTGTCTGTAATAAAAAATACTGCGTTCATTTGAATATACATAATTTCGACTATAAATAACTGCGTTCAGAAATCCAACTCGGGGTTAGAAAAGTAACCCATAGTCGTTCAGAAATTAACTTAAGCAAGATAAAGTAACCTCTTGTTCACAACCTTGCTTTAATCTTTGAGTCGTAAGAAATTGACCAACCACAGTCGATTATTTTAAAAATAATTAAAAGGTTAAAGCAAGGTTGTGGACAAGGGATATCTCGTCAGGGTGCGGTCCTGTGACTGATATTTTTCTCTTTATATACATATTAATATATACGTATTAATCAGAGGCACTCCGCATTTTCTGCCAAGTTTGTTTTAAAAAGTTGCGTATTATGCGAGTTTGTACAGCTTTTATGTGTATGAAAAAAAAATATATATATATATATAAGGTGTAGTAAAAAGAAATCCATTATTTTTGCATGAAATTGAAGGCTTTATTTAGCATAGTTAGAATGATCCGATTTAGGTCAAATATGCACCGGACGAGGCGGGCAAGTTATTCGAAAGAATAATACACGCCCGCTTCGTCCGACACCTATCCCGGGGTAGTCCAAAGCTCAGTGAGGAGCAATACGGCTTCCGGGAGGGACGGTCGGGCGTGGACGCGATTTTACGCGTCCAGTCCCTCTCGGAGGCCGTCGTGAGGAGGGGGGGAGTTGTGTTGGCGGTGTCCTTGGACATCGCCAACGCTTTCAACTCCCTCCCTTGGGACCAGGTGGAGGCGGGTCTGGCCCATTTCAGGGTCCTCCCCCCTGGGCTCAATTATTAGGGACTACTTCCGGGATAGAAGACTGGAGTTCCGCAAAAAAGCGGAACTCCAGTGCGGAAGGGCGGTCTACCGCGGTGTTTCTCAGGG
>NW_022639597.1:775978-777018 GCF_010583005.1 Odontomachus brunneus
TCCCCCCTGGGCTCAATTATTAGGGACTACTTCCGGGATAGAAGACTGGAGTTCCGCAAAAAAGCGGAACTCCAGTGCGGAAGGGCGGTCTACCGCGGTGTTTCTCAGGGGTCCGTACTAGGACCCCTACTATGGAACATCGCGTACGACCAAGTCCTCCGCCTTACCCTCCCCCCCCCCGGCTGCACCGTCGTTTGTTACGCGGACGACACCATGGTGCTAGCCGGGGGCAGGGACTGGCGGAGCGCCTGGAAAAGGGACGTCTGGCGGTGGACCAGGTGATAGGCTCCCTGAACAGGATGGGCCTCAAAGTGGCTCCCCTCAAATCTGAGCTCATGTTCATACATGACAGCTCTAGGAGGGGACCACCTGGGGCCCGAGTCCGGATCGACGGTGTCTCCGTGAAGGCGGGTCCCACGATAAAATATCTGGGACTCGTCTTGGATGGTACATGGGGGTTTCAGAAGCATTTCGAGCTTCTGGCCCCCAAGTTGGGCAGAGTGGTCAATATGTTGGGTGGCCTCCTGCCCAATCTCGGCGGCTCTAAAAGGAAGGCAAGGCGGCCGTATGCCGGCGTCGTCCAGTCCATGGCCCTATATGGGGCCCCGGCCTGGGCGAGTGCGATGGCGACCAACCAGCGCATAATTGCGCTGGCTCACCGCGTTCAGCGGTGGGTCGCCAATCGCCTCGCCCGGGCCTATAGGACGACGTCGCATATGGCCGCCACGGCCCTGGCCGATCTCCCCCCCGCTGGAGCTCCTTGCACAAATGCACGCCGAGGCTTATCGGCGTGTCAAGAAGCTCCGTGCCGGGGGAGACCTCGAACATCTGGCCAGGGCCATAGGTATGGCAAAACTGCAGGCCCGTCAACGCCTCCTCCTAAGGTGGAGCATCCACCTGGAGGAGGCGACGGGCCACTCAGGAACGAGGGTCACCGAGGCCATCCGGCCCTGTCTACAAGAATGGGTAGACAGGGCCCGCGGAGAGCTATCCTTCCGGACGACGCAGGTACTCACCGGACATGGATGCTTCGGTGAGTA
>NW_022639597.1:777028-778841 GCF_010583005.1 Odontomachus brunneus
CCCGGCTGCACCGTCGTTTGTTACGCGGACGACACCATGGTGCTAGCCGGGGGCAGGGACTGGCGGAGCGCCTGGAAAAGGGACGTCTGGCGGTGGACCAGGTGATAGGCTCCCTGAACAGGATGGGCCTCAAAGTGGCTCCCCTCAAATCTGAGCTCATGTTCATACATGACAGCTCTAGGAGGGGACCACCTGGGGCCCGAGTCCGGATCGACGGTGTCTCCGTGAAGGCGGGTCCCACGATAAAATATCTGGGACTCGTCTTGGATGGTACATGGGGGTTTCAGAAGCATTTCGAGCTTCTGGCCCCCAAGTTGGGCAGAGTGGTCAATATGTTGGGTGGCCTCCTGCCCAATCTCGGCGGCTCTAAAAGGAAGGCAAGGCGGCCGTATGCCGGCGTCGTCCAGTCCATGGCCCTATATGGGGCCCCGGCCTGGGCGAGTGCGATGGCGACCAACCAGCGCATAATTGCGCTGGCTCACCGCGTTCAGCGGTGGGTCGCCAATCGCCTCGCCCGGGCCTATAGGACGACGTCGCATATGGCCGCCACGGCCCTGGCCGATCTCCCCCCCGCTGGAGCTCCTTGCACAAATGCACGCCGAGGCTTATCGGCGTGTCAAGAAGCTCCGTGCCGGGGGAGACCTCGAACATCTGGCCAGGGCCATAGGTATGGCAAAACTGCAGGCCCGTCAACGCCTCCTCCTAAGGTGGAGCATCCACCTGGAGGAGGCGACGGGCCACTCAGGAACGAGGGTCACCGAGGCCATCCGGCCCTGTCTACAAGAATGGGTAGACAGGGCCCGCGGAGAGCTATCCTTCCGGACGACGCAGGTACTCACCGGACATGGATGCTTCGGTGAGTACCTGCACAGGATTGATAGGGAGCCTAACTCCCGCTGCCACCATTGTGGTGCTGAGGTGGACTCGGCGCAACACACCCTGGAGGAATGCCCCTCCTGGGATGTGGAGCGCCGAGTCCTGATTAACGTGGTGGGAGCGGACCATTCTCCCCCGGTCCTTATTAGGGCCATGCTTGGGGGAGACGAGGGCTGGTCCGCCGTCACCTCCTTCTGTGACACAGTGGTGTCACAGAAGGAGGAGTCGGAAAGGGTGCGGCCGGGTGAAACTGGGGTGACGCCACCGCTGGCGTTCCCTCTCCCGGGGTACCAGCGCGTGCCCCTACAATGCCGCCGGGCCCTCCTGATCAACGGAGGGCCCGGCGCGGGGGAGATAGGAGGCGCCTGGTCGGAAGGGGGAGACGCGTCGCAAGGCGCGACTCCTCCCCCGTGACAAGAAGTCAGACCAGGCGCCTCCGGGAGGGGGGTAGCGCGGCAGGTTCGCAAGGGCGGACTCTTAGGCCGCCCACCCCCCTCCCAGTGCCAGGAGGCTCCTGACCGAGAGGGGCGGAGGGGAACTCTTAGACCCCTCTACCCCAGCAACCTCGGTCGGGAGCGGTAGGGGCGGGTCGGGTCCGGACGGGACCTTACCCGGCCAATAGCGCTCCTACAGGTGAGCTGTGACCGGACGGGGGGACCCACGGAGGATAGGAACAGCGGGCCGGGAGAGAATTATTAATCCTCCTGGCCCGGGAAGGGGGCGGGGTTTGGGTTTTCCCCGCCCCGCGGCTGAGGGCGTCCCGGAAGTAATGCGCAAGCAGTTCCCTGGACGCCCTCGCGATAGCCGCAAGGGGCCCGGCAGAGGTTTCAGTGGGTAGGCTCCCTCCGGCCGTTAGTTCCGGAGGGGGAGAGTCCCACACTACCCCTGGGAAAGTCCCGTATTTCCCGGGGGTGTGCGTAATGCATTTCCTCTGCCT
>NW_022639597.1:779239-779846 GCF_010583005.1 Odontomachus brunneus
ACTTTTCATCACCAGTCACCATCCGCTGCAGAAATGGGTCGATTTTGTTGCGATTCAGCAGCGATTCGCAGATAGAAATTCGGTCCATGAGGTTTTTTTGCGTTAACTCGTATGGTACCCATACATCGAGCTTCTTTTTGTATGCAGCTTTATTCAAGTAGTTCCAAACGGTTTTTGTGCAATGTTTAGTTCTTGGGCAACCGAAACAGTGCTTACATGACGGTCGGACTCGACAATTTCCATTATTTTATCATTTTCGACAATTGGTCTTCCAGAGCGTGGTGTATCTTTGACATCAAAATTACTGGAACGGAATCGACGAAACCAAAATTGCGCGTGATTGTCTGTTACAGTATCAGGACCATAAACACTATTCACATTTTCAGCCGCCTGGCTTGTGTTTTCGCCTTTATCGAAGAAAAAGTGTAAAATATGGCGTATTTTTTCTTTGCTGGTATCCCTCTTTGACGCGCGCTCAAACAATACTGAGTCAAACAATCACAAAACTGTTTGAGAAGTTTTTTAGTACGAAATCTTATCTTTCTAACGCCATCTAGCGTAAACCGATGGCACTTATACAACGCGAGATACACATTACTAAAGCCAT
>NW_022639597.1:779914-780143 GCF_010583005.1 Odontomachus brunneus
TAAAAAAAAATGTGGCACTTATGCATGTACTTAGACATGCTATATCACAGTCATAATAAAATAAATAATTTACGTAATAAATAAAATAAATAATCAGTGTAATAAATAAAACAAAAAATACTGAAGCATGTATCTTAGCATGGCATATCACAGTTATGATCACAGTCATTATTTTGTTATTATTATTATATATATATATATATATATATATATATATATATATATATAT
>NW_022639597.1:780445-781073 GCF_010583005.1 Odontomachus brunneus
TGACAGAAATGCATTGTTAATTAAAGAATTTAGTAGAAACAGAATAAAAAGAGAAGAAGGGCCAGTGCTCCAAAATATAGAAGACAAATAAACAGCATGACAGCATGACAAATAAAAATAACTAAATATTTTTAAATCTGTAAAAGAAATTTTTTCTGT
This sequence comes from Odontomachus brunneus, assembly GCF_010583005.1. Lineage (NCBI taxonomy): Eukaryota > Metazoa > Arthropoda > Insecta > Hymenoptera > Formicidae > Odontomachus > Odontomachus brunneus. The sequence goes on from NW_022639597.1 coordinate 780,605, forward strand.
AGTATATTATAATAATAAATGTTAATTTTTATGTAACAATATATCTCAGTATTTTTGGTAATATTAAAAAAGCTAATATTAAAATAAAATATTAGTCTATATTTCATCATATACTTCATAATTAATGTCATCTTCATATTCATTATCATCATTAAAATCTTTGGTATTATTTGAACTTTTAAATTCTTTTCTTTCTACGCAATACAAATTTTTAGTATTATGCAGTTCCAAGTGTCTAGAATCAACTTGGAAAGTGCTACAATCTACATTATGAGCCTGAAAGCTGGATTGTATTTTACAAATTGAGTCTAAAGAAGTGATACTAATAGAATTCCTCTTTTTATTCTTGACATCAGTGACGATGGAAAAAATCCTCTCTGCTTCAGCATTAGAATGTGGAAGAGATAAAACGCCATGTACTAATTTTTCTAAATTTGGAAAGAACGGTTCATTATTACAATTTTTTTTC
>NW_022639597.1:781325-783077 GCF_010583005.1 Odontomachus brunneus
TGTAAAAGATTTTCACAAGAATCCGGCAATTTTGCACAAGCTTTACTTGCGATAAGAGCTGAGGAATGGCATATACACTTTAATACAATGAGGGCCGGTACCTCTTTCTTTAATCTACTCTTGAAAAAATTATTATCACCTATCATAACTGAAGCATTATCAGAAGCCGTTCCTACAATATTCGACATTGGTATCCTCTTACTTTTAAAACACTGTTCAAACGCAGAATATAATTTTTCTGCGGAACAATCTGTTGCATCTAAAGAAACTAATTCTAATAACTGTGTAATAACTGTTTTATTTTCTATAGAAAAATATTTAACTAAAATGCAAAGCATTTTATCATTTGTAATACTTGTACTTTCATCTAGTAAAATGGAAAATTTATTATTTAATAAATTATTAATAAGTTTCTCACTTTCGCGTTTAGCCAAAATATTTGTAATAATTTGCCTACACTTTGTCCGTGACAATGTTAGATCTTTAGCTATCTGTGAATCTGTAAAAATATTTTTTAGCAAAGGAACCATGTCATTAACTACTTCAAAAGCTATATTATGTGTTGCATAAAAGGCAGCTAATTTTATCTCAGCTATTTTTACTTTAGTAACATGGTCCACGTAAATATTATTATGTTTAACAGGCAATAAAACAGATAGAGTGATATTACGACTCTTCATATTTTCTACATGTTTTCCTGTTTTAGAATGTGAAATTAAATTTGATTTTCCGCATATTAATATCTTATTACAAGCTGTGCAGAGAGCTTTTTCATCGTTTTCATGCGATGCCAACCAATCTTTGAAAATATTCATACTTAACCATTCATATTGAAATTTATTTCTCACACATTTCCTCTTCTTTTTCTCGATGCCACTTGATGACGAAGGCTGTTGTTGATCCATTTCTTTCTTTAATATGGCACTTTTTTCTTCAATTAACTTAATATTATAATTGCACTTTTCTTTATCACAATATCATTTTATATCACTTTATATCACAATATTACTTTATATTAAAATTGCACTTTTTATCACATTTTATTTATTAATATATACTATATATACTTATTATCACATTTTACATAGCTATACTAATTATTATAACTATATTAATTATACTAATTTATTATTATGTCATTTCACTACCTATCTAATCTAACCACTCCCAGGCAAACAACACAGACAGACGGCCGAGTATTTTCTGCATGTCCCTTAAGAACCCCCTATTAGTGCCTAACGCCGTCATTGGAAACTGCTTACGTCGAGCTGCTACGTCACTTCACGCATGCGCACAAGGGCTTCTGTCTATATAGAAAATATCGCGAACTGCCAGCACTAGCGGGGAGTAAGATGATGACCTTGACTTTGACCTTGACCATGTCCTTCAAAGTCATTCCAAGGTCAACTTTATTTTTTTAAATGGAACTCCCTACATTTTATTGCATATTCATATAGCTTATCTCGAGAGCTTTCCAAAACGCTAGAATAAAATATTTTTTCATTAAGTACTTTTTGAATTATAAAAGTTTGAAGTTAACAATTTTTTGACATAAAATGTAAAATATCTTGTAAAATATTATTTAGTTTTCAGTAATCATAACCTTAATACTTTTGTGCGCGGAATAATGAGACCAATTAATTTGTTTAAAGAAAATACATTAATCGAAAAGTGTTGGATCCCTCTAATATTTTCAGTAAGAATGCATTTTGGAAAAATGTCCAATAGCAAAGTTGTACGGCTTCAAGTATA
>NW_022639597.1:783136-790911 GCF_010583005.1 Odontomachus brunneus
TTAACAATTTTTTGACACAAAATGTAAAATATCTTGTAAAATATTATTTAGTTTTCAGTAATCATAACCTTAATACTTTTGTGCGCGGAATAATGAGACCAATTATTTGGTTTAAAGAAAATACATCAATCGAAAAGTGTTGGATCCCCCTAATATTTTCAGTAAGAATGCATTTTGAAAAAATGTCCAATAGCAAAGTTGTACAGCTTCAAGCGGTGATGCTAGTAGGCTACGGCGGAATACTGCCCGAAAGTGACCGCGAGAAGCTGCTTGAATGCGTGATGTCCGAAGGCGTTAGCGGGAATCTGCCCGAAAACGTTGGCGGGGCCGATCTTTATTCTCTCACTCTCGCAGGCACCAATGTACGAGCTCTTGAGCAAACAATACGGATCACTGATTTTAATCTTTGATGCAGTGCTGTCTTCTTCTTAGCGAGCAGCAGTCATCTCATGGCCATATAACTTTGCTATTGGACATTTTTCCAAAATGCATTCTTACTGAAAATATTAGGGGGATCCAACACTTTTCGATTAATGTATTTTCTTTAAACCAATTAATTGGTCTCATTATTCCGCGCACAAAAGTATTAATGTTATGATTACTGAAAACTAAATAATATTTTACAATATATTTTATATTTTGTGTCAAAAAATTGTTAACTTCAAACCTTTATAATTCAAAAAGTACTTAATGAAAAAATGTTTTATTCTAGCGTTTTGGAAAGCTCTCGAGATAAGCTTTAAGAATATGCAATAAAATGTAGGGAGTTCCACTTAAAAAAATAAGGTTGACCTTGAAATGACCTTGAAGAACATGGTCAAGGTCAAAGTCAAGGTCATCATCTTACTCCCCGCTTGAAACCATACAACTTTGCTATTGGACATTTTCTCCAAAATGCATTCTAACTGAAGATATTAGGGGAGTCCGATATTTTTCAATGACCCTGTATATATATATATATATATATATATATATATATATATATATATATATATATATATATATACAGGGTGGAGAAAAAAGGTCGGTATCCCTGGATAACTCGGGAAATATAAGTTCTATAGAAAAATATTTCAGACAAAAGTTGTAAGGTTTAAAAAGATGCATTCAATGGTAAAATTTATTTGGTTAACTCAATTAACTTTTTAGTACAGCATTTTCTTGAAGCACAAAAAAGTTTATAAAAAATCTTGAAAAAATTCTCAGAGCATTATAAGAAGAAAATAAACAATTTTTATCTCTTGCTATTTTTTTATAAAGTTGATAGAATGTGAGTAAAAAATTATTGAAACCAATAATTTTGTAGATATTTCCGTAAATATTTTAGGAAATAGAAATCGTACAAAAAAGTTTTTCAAACAAAAGTTGTTTGTTTCTTTACATAGCATAAAATTCAATTCGTAATAAAAAATATATGTTTCTATTCGAAAAAGGAAAGTTGCTCTCGACTTTTGCGGCGTCATCCAAGGTCAAATAAATATTATCATTCAGTGTATCTTTTTAAACCTTATAATTCTTGTCTGAAATATTTTTCTATAAAACTTATATTTTCCGAGTATTATCTTACTGATATTTTCAAAGTAGAAAAAATATATATACCAGGTATGTAACCGGAATTTTTGTATAGAAAATACACGTTTATTGTATGAAAATGATAAAAAATATTTTATTCGAAGTATTGCCCATCGCTAGCTATACATTTTTCCCACCTGTCTGACAATTTGTGGATGCCACGCCTAAAAAACTGTTGCTCTTTTGAGGCAAACCAGTCATCGAGCCGTTTTCGTACATTTTCGTAAGAAGTGAAGCGCTGCTTAGCAAGTGCGTGTCCCATCGATGCAAATAAATAGTAATCGGACGGAGCCAAGTCTGGTGAGTAAGCCGCATGCGAAAGTATTTCCCAACTAAACGCCTCAATCGTTTCCTTGACCAGTTTTGCTGTGTGTGATGGTGCATTATCATGAAGCAAAATCACTTTGTGTTGCCTTTTTTTATATTCTGGTCGTTTTTCACGCAAAGCTTGATTCAAATCGATCATTTGTTGTCGGTAGCGTTCAGTATTAACGGTTTGGCCAGGTTTTAGCAGCTCATAATAGATCACACCCTTCTGATCCCACCAAACACAGAGCATTGTCTTCCGTCCACAGCGATTTGTCCTTGCAGTCGATGTCGATGGTTCACCTGGAGTTACTTATGATCTTTTACGTTTAGGATTCTCAAAATATATCCACTTTTCATCGCCAGTCACAATTCGATGGAGAAATGACTTTCTTTTGTACCTGGCGAGCAGCATTTCGCAAGTGGTTTTTCGGTTTTCCTGCTGTCTTTCATTCAGTTCATGTGGAACTCATTTTCCCATCTTCTGGATCTTTCCCATGGCTTTCAAACGTATGGAGATGGCTTCTCGTGTCACATTTAATTAATCCGCGAGTTGTTGTTGCATTTGAGTGTCATCCTCATCCAACAATGCTTGCAATTCGCTGTCTTCAAACTTTTTCGGTAGTCTTCCACGTTCTTCGTTTCTCACGTCAAAATCGCCACTTTTAAATTTTTTAAACCACTCAAAGCACTGTGATTTACCAAGAGCATGCTCACCGTAAGCTTCGACAAGCATTCAATGCGATTCTGCAGCAGTTTTCTTCAAATGGTAACAGAAAATCAATGCTGTCCGCAAATCGTAGTTTCCAGGCACAAAATTCGACATGTTCAACGCTATTACAAACTATGCTGTTGTATGAAACTTATATTGTTGTGAGTTAAAAATCTTTGTCAGAGATGTCAACAAGGAAATGGCGCCAATGACGCGGTTTGACGGTAACTACATTGGCAGCTAGGGTCATCTATGGGCAAATTCCGGTTTCATATTTACAGACCTGGTATATATATGTGTGTATAATATATATATGGCCCGACGATATATTTAGCAATTTTTTATATATGTCCACAGACGTGCGGAAATAATTTATGAATTTCTCATTATTATAAAAACTACATTTTTTTTGCAAAAATTTCACTTGCTTCATATTGTTTTCGATTTTTGCTTGACAAAATTGGATGAGCCAAATATTTTCGTTTTACAATTTTTTTGCTCGTTTTGTTTGCAAAGTAGAAAAGATCCGTTAACTTTTTTAATTTTATGATTGATAACGTACAATTTTTTTTGTTTATTATTTGTTTTTGTAAAGCAATAATAGATGTTAACAATTCAAATTTATTTTAGATTATGCTATGCTCAATGTTAATCAAGTTATGGAACATTTATCCCTGTTGAAAATTTCCAGATGGATTCCCACAGCAATCCAGGGGAATCTATACAGGAAATTTAAAATCCATAAGGATCTATATAAGAATTCATGTAGGAAATCAAAATCCATATAGAAATCTACATGGAAAATCAAAATCCATGCAGTAATCCATATGGAAAATAAAAATCCATATGGGAATGTATGTGGTATTTAAATATCCATATAGATAACCATATGGATTCCTATAAGGATTTTTATTTCCTATGTGAATTCCTATATCGATTTTCATATATAAATTTTTATGAATTTGTAAGCAACCCACTTGGAAATCTTCAACCTCATTTAAAGGACCTCATTTAATTATCAATATTAGAAGCGTCTTCCCGGACAGCACACAATATTTATGATAAATATTTATAAATATTTATTTCAAATTATTTTTTAAAATTATTATATAAATATTTTTTATATACATAAAAGAAATAGTATCAAAATCTTTATTCAAAATATTATTAAAATATAGATTAAATATATTTTATACAATATTTATAATAAACAAAAAATAAATATTTGTAGTAATATTTTATAAATATTTCTATAAATATCATACATTAAAAAATAAATGTAATTATTTATAATTATTGAATGAAAAAATAAGAAAATCGAAATTTAAATTGGAAAGGTACACTGAAAAAATTCTTTAAATTAAAGAAATTTTATTTTGTTAAATATAATTTTTTAATTTAAAGAAATATTTGTTAGAGTTTAGAAAACATGTAATAAATATAAGGTAATATTTTTTTTATTTGTAAAATGAGCTATAAAATTAGGAATTTCTAGATAAAAAAATGATTTCTTTGATTTAAAACATCTATATATAAAAATAAGTAAATGTTTTCCTTACAAGAAGAAAATTAATTTTTTAATGTAAAAATTGTATTTAAATAAATATTTACTTGTTTTAGAAGTAAATGAAATAAATTATTTTATAAGTCTAAATAAATTATTTTCTAATATTAAAAGTAACTTTTTTCTATTTTAAATTAAAGTTATTTTATTATTAGAAAACAATTTATATTTAAATTTACAAAATGATTAATTTGTATTTTAGTTACTTTTAAAATAAGTAGATATTTTTATATATTTATAAAATGTAAAAGTATATAAATATACTTTTTACATACTTTTTAAATATACTTGTTACATATAAAAAGATTTATTCTCTTTTTTTAAATAAATCACTTGTTTTCGTATATTGATATACTATATGTATACAATACCCTTATAGAAATATCATACTAACAAGGGAGGTTAGGCAACCCGAAAATTCAGAAAATTCTGAAAAAATTTGTGCAAGTAGAGTAGTTCATCCATAACACAAAACTATTTTTTTTTCGTGCCATATTTTAGTTTGAAAGGGTGATATCACCCCTTGAAAAAAATGCAGATTTGTTTTTTTCGCGTAATAAGTCCAGAACGGTGAGAGATATAAAAAAAAAATTTAAACAAAAGTTGCATCTCATTTTTATGTCTACAAAACTACATACAGACAATTATCGAAAAATCCATTTTTTTCGAGTTACCCCTACCACCAACCCTTAAAATTAAGTTTTTGTACTGTGTAATTTTATGCAAAAATACTTCTCCACAACCTCTTTTCATACATCATAATCAATATATATGTGTTCTATTTTTTTTAATAAAAAAAAAATAAATGAAAAATCTCTATTATCGAATTTGAAATCCGTTTTAGCAGTTTGAATTATTAAAATAGTTTCATAAAGCGATATTTAAATTATTAGTTATATCAATTTCAGACAGCTTTCAATTATTTAAGCAAGACAGTATGTACTTACAACTACTTGAAAGATAAAACTAATTAAAACTAATCAATGACGTATATGAATCATAACAACAGCAACATACATACATTACTTGAAGTGTTATTTTATTACAATATTTTGTAAACCACACGATAAATAAGATATTGCATGAAGCTCTATCTTAACATTAAAGGACGCAGAGTCACGTATTGACGATAACCTTATCGAATGTTCCGATAATGCGAACGTATTTTATTCCTGATCATTAGTACATATTGGTAAGATAATCTGTAACGATATAATAATGTTACAATATTTAAATCATAATTTATATGAATTTCAAGCATCTTTCATTTATTAAAGCAAGACGGTTCGTATCTATTTTGAATGAATAAATGAATTAATTTAATTAATTCTGATTAATCCTGATACATAAAACATTTGCATTCGCTTTTTGTACATGCTTTGTTGTTTAATTATATATTGGAAGAGTTGTACTAGTACAAAACGGCAGATACACTAAACATTACGCAATATAATTGGTACAGTAATGATATTCTTCATAGAAATGTTTAAAACAGAAATACTCGCCACACCATGCACAGCGCATAAAAGCGGCCAGCCCACAAATACTACATTTAGGTATATGCTTTTCTTTCCTGAAGTAACAGAAATCTACAGGATTTTGAAATTCACCGGGATGCGTTTCTAGATATCCGCTTTTAAACCAAGCATATTGGAAAAGATTTTTGAATCTGGGCGAAGAAAGCTGATTATGAGTTAGTGATTGCAATTTAATTATTTCATTACGTGAGTGCAAATTGACATGTTTCTCTTGGAGAATTACATTATCCGAAAATGTTCGCACGAAATTTTTCCAAATCCGGAATCCAAACACATCTAAAGGCTGAATGAAGGCCGTTGTCTTTTTTGGAATGGTTGAAAATTTTACTTCTTTGTCTTGTGGAATCAACTGCTCTAGCTGGCTCGGGCAGTGTCCCGTCCACGAGTCGAGTAGTAGCATGCTTTTACGGCCAGTATTTGGTACATACACTTCGCTGAACCAAGTTTTGAAATGTTCAGACGTGAGTTTTCCTGATTTTGAAGCTTGGATGTAAATGTTAACTGGACGGAATAGAGTTTCTTGCACCCTCGGACCAAATGTTCCTGTAGACTCCTTTAAAACTATATATAGTGGTGAAAGAAGACGTCCGCTTGCCGAAATAATAGGCATTATGGTGTATCTATGTGTTGTAGAAGATACCGATTGAACCATCGCTTCAACTGTTTTACTCCTGATTTCGCCAATGTTCGCCCAGAATGTATTTCAAGGTTGAAGCCGCTCTCGTCTGCATTATAAATTTCTTCAACTCCGATAGCTGGGATGTCAGATCTTACGTTTAAAACAAACGATTCTGCGATATTTTGTAGGTTACCAATATCTTGAAGCGTAGATCGCGTCCTGAATGTTGTTATCTTGCGAGAAACAATTCTATGCACATTCTTGAATTTCCAAATCCACCATTTACTTGCCTTGAATTCGGGTAAGTCCATTTGGTCCTTTGCCTCCAAGGCCCAGAATCTTAAATTCATATCGTGAACAATAGATCTTCTGTCAGAAGCTTCTTCAAACTTTTGCAGTACATATTCCGCAATAAATTGAAATTTATCTGCATTTGTTCCACCTTTCTCTACACTCGCTTCCCATCTGTAAAGCTGGCTCAAGGATTTAACCTTGCGAAAATTTCTCTGTACAGTAGTAAAAGATCGACGTGCCTTTTTTCCGCTTTTCCAAAACTCCACAGCTTTTCTCTTATAACTGAAGTCGACTTTTCCACCTTCATTGTCAACAATGCATTCTTCAGGTTCAAAATTGTCTTCTTCTTCTTCTGCAGCTGTAATGTACTCTACAACTTGTGCTCCATGTGGTTCTGATGGATCGGCAAAATCAAGCACGTAATCATGTTCAATTAATGATACGGAATGTACGTTTAGAAAATTTTGTATAATGTCATGAATTTCATTAAGCACTTCAATTTCAGATGGCGTTACAGGTGTCTGTGCTATACTCGCAATTTGAAACGTAGTCGCTAACATGTTTATTACGTTTGCAACATTAATCAACGTCATTTTAAAGAGAAGTGTATCAAGCAATGATCACTAACTTTTTTCAATAGAATGGTGATTGCTTGCAGTCGTAAATGACACTGGGAATAAGCTACTTCCTCGAGCATATTTATATCAATCAAAAGACGCAATTATCAATTAAAAAATTAAGCCGACATCTGCTCGATGACGCTTATCTTACCAATATGTACTAATGATCAGGAATAAAATACGTTCGCATTATCGGAACATTCGATAAGGTTATCGTCAATACGTGACTCTGCGTCCTTTAATGTTAAGATAGAGCTTCATGCAATATCTTATTTATCGTGTGGTTTACAAAATATTGTAATAAAATAACATTTCAAGTAATGTATGTATATTGCTGTTGTTATGATTTATATACGTTATTGATTAGTTTTAATTAGTTTTATCTTTCAAGTAGTTGTAAGTACATACTGTCTTGCTTAAATAATTGAAAGCTGTCTGAAATTGATATAAATAATAATTTAAATATCGCTTTATGAAACTATTTTAATAATTCAAACTGCTAAAACGGATTTCAAATTCGATAATAGAGATTTTTCATTTATTTTTTTTT
>NW_022639597.1:790921-791383 GCF_010583005.1 Odontomachus brunneus
CTCGGACAGTGTCCCGTCCACGAGTCGAGTAGTAGCATGCTTTTACGGCCAATATTTGGTACATACACTTCGCTGAACCAAGTTTTGAAATGTTCAGACGTGAATTTTCCTGATTTTGAAGCTTGGATGTAAATGTTAACTGGACGGAATAAGAGTTTCTTGCACCCTCGGACCAAATGTTCCTGTAGACTCCTTTAAAACTATATACGAGGGTGGTCTGAAAAGTTTCCGACCTCAACGTGAAGATAGCAGCACTTGTAAATAAAAGCTAGTGAATTTCGTTGTTCATCTGTTGACAGTTACTCACCGAAGTTTCAGCCATTTTGGACTCGCAGTTGTTATGTAACAGTCGTTTGAGTAAGTTGATGTGAGTGTTTTTGTGAAAATGGACAAAATCGAGTATCGAGCTGTCATTAAATATTTGTTTTTGAAAGGCAATACGCCTACGCAAATCAAAGATGA
>NW_022639597.1:791393-801395 GCF_010583005.1 Odontomachus brunneus
GCTCCCTTGTAAGAATCATTGATAATTACTTATTATCCAGTATTTTTAATACTGAAAATAAGTAATTATCAATGATTCTTAGTATGATATTTCTATAAGGGTATAAAGCTCTCTCAATCAAAGTGATAGTGGCGCAGTAGGTAAGGTGAACGACTCAAGAAGCAGAGGTCTCAGGCTCGAATCCTAGCATGGTAAGCAAATTTTTTAGCTACAATTTAAATTAAATTAAGTCATCATTATCATCATCATTGTCAGCGCTACAACCCGGGGTGGGTCTCGGCTTGTCGTAAGATTTGCCTCCGGTCCTGTCACATGTAGCCTCCCTCCAGCTGATGATCTGCAGGCACCGCATGTCCTGCCTGACGTCGTCCCACCAGCGCGATCTTAGTCTGCCCTTCTTCCTGCGTCCTTCCGAAGTCTGCATCCAAATTTGCTTGGTTGGCTCGCTGCCCGACCTTCTATATACGTGACCAAACCACCTGATGAGCTTGATATGCTGTACAACATTTATATCCCCATACAGTTCACCCAGATAGCCAAACCTGTGCGAGCAGATTTTGCGCAGAGTCTGTCAACAGTGTTTGTAGACAGAATGGCAACAGATTGCACGCAGAATCTGTTTTGACGACAGATTGGTGACAGACTGCGCGCAGAGCCTGTCGACAGATTCTGACGACAGACTGATGGCAGATTGCGCGCAGATTCTGTTTCCTAGATGAGTTATTTAATTCTATCAAGGGCCATATGTACGCTATTAAATGGGACAGTTTCACATACATACCATGTAAAACTTCGAGAAAAGTCAAGATAATTATATTGTGCAATAATTGTACACATATAATAATTTAAAAAACAATTTTTACTTTTTAAAATATTATTACACATTTCTGATAAAAAAGTAACAATAATAGAGAAATAACGAGTATAAGTATAGAATAGTACAACGGTTAAATGGCCATTTAAAGGCGTCATCCCTGGTAAAAATTGTTCTCATAATTTTTCATACAATTTCTCATATTATTATCTTTTTTAATGTTATGTCATTAAATCTGAACGATTTAACCGTAATGCAATAAGTATTGAAAGCATCGAATAAAATATTAGTCTTGCTATGTAAATAACTTTTATAGAGTTTTTGTGATGGTTTATTTGAAAATATATCATGTTTCGATTTTGATAAAACTTAATACAATCTGAACTGGACGATTGACCAAATTAATTCGCACATGTAAAAGTACAGTATTTTATTAGCATGATGGAAAAATGTCATTATCAGCTGTTTTATTGCAGTAATATTTATACAGCCCTTGGTAGAAAATTAATTTCGAATTATCGTGCCGGTCTCTTTTATATTATTTATACGCTAAACGATTTTGTCTATATTTTGTGGTTTAAAAGGCGAAAAAACTTTAAGATTTTTCTTCCTTAAACTTTAAGTGGGCAATATAAAGTACTTTTTACCAAGTGAGGAATTGACGTAATGTCTAAGGCGACGGACGATTATCCAAAAGTTATCTTTGGTTCAAGTTCGAATCACACCAGAGAAAATCTTAAAAATTATGAAAAAATAATATAGAAAAACTTTTTTTTCATTGTATTTTATGAGTATTTATGAGTAATTATGAGAAAGCGCTTATTCTATGAATAATTATGAAAAATTATGAGAAAATTTTCTATCAAAAATTTAATTGAAGGACTTACGAAACGACAGAATCAGCACGCAATCTGCGCGCAATCTGCCGTCAGAGTCTGTCGGCAGGCTCTGCGCGCAATCTGCCGCGTCTCGTCAGAGTTCGCAGACTCTGTCAACAGTCTGACGGCAGATTAGGGACGCAGATGTCTATGGATCTGTCGACAGATCCTGCTCGAATTCGACAGATCCTGTCGCCAGTCTGACGTCAGTCTGCGCGCAGATTGCTTACTGAACATAAAGTTCCTCATTGTGTCTCCTCCTCCATTCATCGTTCTGCTGCACCGGTCCGTAGACACCCTTCTCTCAAATCTGTCATGGTCCAGCACTCCGACCTGTATGTGAGGATCGGTTTAATTAGCGTTTTATAAATATTGCACTTGATTTTCCTGGATAGCACCCCGGACAGGAGCTGCTTAACTAGCCCGAAACAGCATCTATTAGCCATCACGATCCGTTTCCTGATCTCGTCTCTTATCAGATTGGCGCTTTTTACCAATATATCCAGGTACATGAACTCTCTGACGACCTCGAAGTTATGGTCGCCTAATGTGATGTTCTGACCTATTCTTCTGATCGTGCCCTCCAAAGCAAACACGATCATCAATTTTGTCTTATGTTCGTTGACCACCAGTCTCATTTTCTTGGCTGCGTTCTCCAATCTGAGAAAGGCCTCTCTAACCTCGAGTACCGATCGCCCGACGATATCCACGTCGTCCGCATAACCCAGGATTTGAGTGGATTTGTTCAGAATGGTGCCAGACCTTATTATTTCTGCTATCCTCATGACCTTCTCAAGCGCAATGTTGAACAGGATGCACGACAGGCCGTTTTCCTATTTAAGACCACCTCGCACCTCAAGATCTCGTGAGATATCTCCTTCAATCCTCACCTTACCTCGTATATTGCAAATGTCATCTTGGTCAAGCGTACTAGCTTATCTGGTATCCCAAATTCACTCATCGCCGCGTACCTTCTAATTGAATCATACGCTGCTTTGAAGTCCACAAATAGATAGTAGGTAGGGATGTTAAACTTGTAAATCTTCTCGAGTATCACGAAGTGATATCGACGTCGTGTATCCAACTCGGTCGACGGAACGGTATAGGTAGCGGATGTCGACGTCGCGTATTCAACTCGGTCGACGTAATGTCTAGGAAGTGGTAAGGCGAAAGATTTGCTACAAGTTCTGGTCGGTTGAGCGTCTCAGATGAGCTCTCCGGCGGATCTCTCTCGATTCGCGTCGGGTTTTATACGCGAATTTTAGAAACAGTGAAACTGTTTGTTGATTTCGCGGATGTTCGGCGCTTACCCTCGCGGATGTTCGGCGTTTAACAATTTATTGTTTTTATTGTTGTGATGATCCGTCGTCTTTCGTGGGTCGTCACAGCACTATCATATGAAGAAGTTAAAGGAGCACTAAAAAAGCTGAAAAACTACAAGGCCCTCGGATACTACAGTATTCCAGCTGAACTAATAAAGCTAGGAAGTGAGAATCTGGTCGCACGTTTGCATGATCTGATCAGAAACGTGTGGACGACCGAAAGGATGCCAACGGAATGGGAAACGAGCATTATTTGCCCGCTACACAAAAAAGATCTTCTTTGCTGCGAGAATTACAGGGACATTGCACTCCTGTGCACGGGATATAAGATCTTACCTGTCATAATGCGTAACAGAATTCAGCCGTATCTGGAGAACTTTTATCGGTACCTACAATGGGGTTTCAGGAGAGGCAAATCTACTATCAATCAGATCTTCGTGATGCAACGTAGACATCCGCTACCTATACCGTTCCGTCGACCAAGTTGGATACGCGACGTCAACATCCACTACCGTTCCTACTGTTTTGTCGACCGAGTTGGATTCGCAACGTCGACATCCGCTACCTAGTCCGTTCCTGTCGACCAATATGGATACGCGACGTCGACCTCCGCTTACTAGATCGTTCCGTCGACTCTCTTATTCTCATCGCGAAAGCACCGACCACGCGAGTGAGATCTCCAACACATTGTAGCGCTCTCGAATACGCGTACCCGACGCTAAACACATCATTGCGCTAGCAAACCGCTTTGATACCGCATAATGCAACTCGCGTATACAAGCCGCGAGACATTTCGCGACAACCTCTCTTCTCCACTTCTTACATTCCTCGTGTGCACTTCATGTCCGTTTTTGGAGTGCAAGTCTATATGTTTTGTTTTTCTTTCTAGTTACTTTCTCACATTCTGAATCAAACCAATCTTTCTCTCTGTTGCTGTTTTCAAAACCTATGCTTGTTTCTAGACCGGTATATTATCTGTTTGCACCTTTCCTAGGTGCTTGTAGCGCTTGGTTTTAGTAGGACAGTGACCTTTTGCAGCCGATATTCTGGCTCTCAGTTTCGCCCCCACTAGGAAGTAGTCCGAGTCCACGTTCGCTCCTCTATACGATCTAATGTCCAGTAGGTTAGTTAGACGACGCTTGTCAATGAGTATGTGATCAATTTGGTTGCACGGTTATCCAGTCCTTTCCAAGTGATCTTGTGTATATCTATGTATTAGAAGTTAATACTCCCAATAAACATGCGCTTCGAGGCTGCAAAGTTAATTAGCCTACTACCGTTGTCGTTGGTCAGTTCGTGTATGCTGTGTTCACCGGCAATTCCTTTATAAATTGGCTTCCGTCCTACCTATGCATTAAAGTCCCCTAACAGTATTTTGATATCGTTTTTTGGCCTACCATCATAAGCTCTTTTCAGCATGTCATAGAATTCATCTTTGATCGCATCCTCCTTGTCTTCTGTTAGGGCATATGCATTTCCCTTATAGAAATATCATACTAAGAATCATTAATAATTACTTATTATCCAGTATTTTTAATACTGAAAATAAGTAATTATCAATGATTCTTAGTATGATATTTCTATAAGGGTTATGATGCTAATGTTGAAGAATCTGCTCTTCATTCTTAGGCAGCACAGCCTCTCATTTATGGGAGTAAAGTCCAAGATCAGGTGATGAAGCCTGTGCCAAAAATATGCTTCTGTTTATGGTAGCTATAATACAGATCACAGTCCTTCCTCCGGAGTGTACCCTTTCCGATTCAGCGTATCTCCTGAAGTATTGTTATATGCGATCTGTACTTTTTAGTTCCGCCGTCAGCGTCCTCAAGACCCCCGCGCGGTACAAGGACAGTATGTTTCAGGTAGATAAGTTCAGATCAAGATCCTTACGCCGTTTGTCCTTTTTCTTGCCATGTCGTTGTCGCAGTAACTGTCCAGCTGCATCTCTTTTGATTTTCTCAACGGTGAGATTTTTTTTACGGGGTTGAAGAGTTTGCCCAACGCCCAACCCTCCTCCTTTAGTCGGGTTTGGAATCGGCAGGGGGCTCATTACGACAATCCTCCCAGGCGGAGTTAAATTAAATTAAGTAGTGTGTGAAACAATAAAGTGGGAAATTTAAGGAAAATTTAGGAAAAGAAAAAAATTTATATGAATGTATATATTTTAATAAATCAATTTATAATATTTATGATAAATATTTATGATCTATTAAATCTAAAGTCACAAAAATATTTATGAAATATTTTGGTAAATAATTATAAAATAATTAAATAAATTTTATAAATATTTTGTTAATATTTTATAAATATTTTGTGCTGTTCGGGTAACTACATAGAATCTCACATAGGATTCCTGTGAAAACCATGTAGGAATCCGTTGGTTTTCCATGGGTTTTTGACCCAAATCAGGGGAAACCATATGGATTCCGTATGGATTTTCCATATGGATTCTTACCTAGTTTTCTTCAACAGGGATATATATTTGTATGCATTTACGTGATATTCAGATCTTACGTTCACATGGACATAAAATTTGCATAATAAATTCTCGCCCTCCTCTAGAAGGAGGAGGACGTACTAGGCAGAATTGGGTACGCATAATACCTCACGTTTTATGCGTGAAATTTTATGTGCAGAAAACTCGAATAATTTGCGCAGATAACCAAATGAGGTTTTCTGCTGCATAAAACTTCTTTTAGAGCTATTCTACAATTGCGTAAGCGTGGTCGTAAATGGTTGTAAATGATTACGGCAACCAATCAGAATAAAGCAATCAATGAATAAAACATTCTAATTGGTTTGCAAAGCATTCTTTGAAAAATTTTAACTGTAACTGTATGGTCGTAAGAAAACTGACCAATCAGAGTTGATTATTCTCCTTGCGTTCGAGGAATAATCAATTCAGTCAGTTTTCTTACGACCTTATGATTAAAATTTTTCTACGTACAAAAGCCCTTAGAGTTAACTAGAGTAGCATAGCGGATAACGTGAGCATCAGATAGTTAATTTTCAAAAAATGTTAGTTATTAATAAGTTTAATCTCATATAGTATGTTTATACCGAACGTTTAATACGCGTACTTATTAGTAATTTTATGTTGAATTAATTTGATTTCGACGATGTATATAAATAACGTCATATTGAAGTAGTGCAATATTGATTAGAAACACGTATCGTATTAACTGAATATATTGCATCGCCGAAATTAAAATAATTAGATATAAATAATTAGATATTACTAATTGATACGCGTATTAAATGTTTGATATAAACATACTATATGAGATTAAACTTATTAATAACTAACATTTTTTGAAAATCAACTACCTCACGTAGCTGATGCTCACGTTATCCGATATGCTACTCTAGCTAACTCTAACTAATTCTACTCGAGAATCGGAAAGCAGTACTGAAAGATTACGAATAGGAGCGCCGCGTGGTGGCACCAGCAGCCGGGAGCGGTAGCGCCCTTCGACTATCGATTACGCGAGCAACCGATATCGATAGTATCGTGGAGAGCGCGCGCAAGTTCGAGAGCACAAAGGGCGCAGGATCGGAAACGAGACCGATTCGGGAAACTTCGAGAAGCTTCCACAGATCCGGAAGAAGAAGCTAAAAAGCGATTCGAGACGAGAGAAAGGACACTCTCACGAGCGCGGGGAAATCGAGAAGTCGATTGAGAGAGTCGTCGAAAAGTCGATTGAGAGTTGGAAGAGTCGTTAGATAATAGGCGGTATTTCGGTACGAAATCATAGTATAAGTCACGAGAAACGCTTTATATAGTTGTAGAACAGAATAAATGTTTGGTGATTTGTCCAGAGACATTGGAATTATCTCTTTATTAATATTCCCTGAAAGTCCTTAGTCCGGCAGTTCGAATCGTTGAAGGTCGTCGGGACGGTTAGGGATATTTACAACGAAGAGAGGAAATCGGGTAGAAATTTAAGAAAGAGAATTAGTGTTAATTAAAACGAAGGAATTTATCTTTCAACATCAGAAGTGGGATCAGGACTTCGTGCGTTTCGGAAAGTGTCGAGTCGAGAAGTGTACTAGGACGGGTGTCATAAGTTCGGTCGCGTCGGGCCATGCCGAAGACACGTGCCATGCTGAGTCGTGAGGAGTTAGATAAGGCCTCTTTAGAAAATCTGCAAAAAGAAGCGCGTCGGTTACAATTGACGGTGTCGAATAATAGAGAAGCAGTAATGGATACTATTCTTACGTACCAAGAGAGAACGGAGCGTACCAGTCCGTTGACGGAGATGCCGGGAATGGCTGCGGAAGTTGGCTTGTCGGGAGCGCTAAGTAGGGCTAAGGAGCCGGAATCAGAGCCGTTGACTGCGGTTACGTTTCGTCAGTCGCTGACGGAGATCTCCACGACGCTGGCGCGCCAAAATCAAGAGATGATGCTACAACAGCAACATTTTATGTTACAATTAATGCAACAAGTCACTAAGAATAGTGGGGTCGAGACGAGCCGCCAGATTCAGACGGCGGGCAATATAGACCCACCGAAAGAATCGTCGAGAACATGTTCAGGCACATCGTCATCGAGCACAGTGCCAGAACAGCGTGGGTCATCTCCGAGGGAAGTGCGGATAGGCCAGTTGAGTGAAGTAGGCGGGATGTCATCGGGTAGTGCAATTCAGTGGCTTGCCTCTCAGATTCCAGAGTTCGGCGGAGCAGAAGACGAAAACGTGGTCGTATGGGTCCGGAGAGTAGACAGAGTCGCGCTTATACACGGCGCCTCAGACGGGATGACCTTGTTAGCTGCATCTAGTAAGTTGATCAAGGATTCAAAACAATGGTATGGGATTCAGTCAGGTTCTATGATAGAATCATGGCGTGATCTGCGCCGAGAATTGATTAAAATTTTCGAAAGAAAAGTACCGTTTTACAAGGCGATGCAGAAAATAGAGGCACGCAAGTGGAACTTACAAAGAGAATCATTTGATCAATATGCTATTGCAAAGATGACAGCGATAAGTAATTTAGATTTATCTGTGAAAGATGCTATCCATCTGCTGATTGGCGGAATATCACAACCGGCGTTAAGGGCGATTGCCCTTACAGTGGCGGATGATACGGTGGACGGTTTCTTAGCCAGGATGAAGAGCATCACCGAGGGCTGTGCCGACATCGATCGAAGACCAGTGTCTGTGAAAAATCAAGGAAAAGTGCGCGATAACGGTTGTCGAAATTGTGGGGACCGTGCACATTCCCACCGTGAATGCAGAAAGGAGCCCACCTGCTTCTACTGCAAGATGAGAGGGCACAGACAATTCGATTGTCCGGCCCTTAAGAACCGGAGCAATGGGAGGGCAACTTCGTCGCCTCGACCCTAAGGGCTATCGCACACAAATTGACATAATTGCATATGCATAGCATAAGACCGTATGTACCAATGAGCATCGAGTATTAAGTCGCCATATTGGTGTTCGATGCTTAATATTCGATGCTCATTGGTCCATATGATCTTATGCTATGCATATGCAGTTATGTCAATTTGTGTGCGATAACTAACTTTACTCTACTCTACTCTACTCGATTTATCGGACAGCATTGAGTTGTCATAAATCATGAAAATACTAGATGCTTATGACTATCGTATTTCTCGGCCATAGTGAAACTAACTCGTACTAACTCCAACTCGAATTATCGTAAACATCCGTTGTCTCACGACTGTAAGCAGTGGGTTAGGCAGAACAATACCGTAACAAATATACGAGATAATAATTTTGTAAAATTGTATTGATTATAAAATCATATGGTATTATTTTCTAATAAAATTTTATTTATTCTTACTTAAAGTTATATAACCGTTAAAATATATATAATATTTTTTAAATATTATCCTAAAGTAAAAAGTCACGCTGTTTTAACCTATTTGCAAGTATTGTTTTTACATGACTCGTGCAGGTGCAAGTCCACAATAAATTATACCATTACGGTATATTGATGACAAAACAAGATAGATTTAAAATCTATTTTAATAATGTCCCTTATAGAAATATCATACTAAGAAATATTGAAAAATTATTAGTGATTAAATATTACCAGTAATTCAGTAATTTTTTGGCCAGTACTTAATTTCTGGTGAATACTGATAATAAAATCACTGTTAAATATTGATAGTAATCAAATACTGAGAATTATTATGCAAAGGTGAAAAATGAGAAAATCATAATGTTTACAAAAATATACTTATATTCCTAATTTTCTCATGTCTCATAAACTACAAGATATCGAAGATTGTCAATACATTCCAAACTTTCGTCAATCCTCCTGCGATAATTTCGATCCCAAGCTGTATATCACCGGTCACCAATCCGTGTCCTGACTCCGTTAAAGTGTTGCTTAACCTGACGATCGAGCGGCACGCGGCAATTCCCAATGACTCCTACCCTTATAGAAATATCATATTAAGAATCACTGATAATTACTTATTACCCAGTATTTTTAATTCTGAAAATAAGTAATTATCAATGATTCTTAGTATGATATTTCTATAAGGGTATTGTATTCTTACGATTAATGCATATAATGTATCCTTACCCACACGGAACAAAACCTCCATTAGACGTCCACAGATCATCCATAGCTCCATCAGACATCTATCTCCACGGTGGACGATAAGTGGATCTCTAATGGACATCCATAACCCATCCATAATGTATGTCCATGTAACATCCATCTTAGATGTCCATTAGAAATCTATAATGGATGTACTGCTTTTTGAACTTCCATCGGACATCTAGTACACGTTCTAAATGGAGATTCTATGGAGATTATGGACATACAGTGGATTTCATATGGAGTTTTACTGGAAGTGTTAGTCCGGGTCTACATTCGGTGTTTTAAGTCATAAGACTTAAAAATTGACCAATCACAGTCCAATTTTAGAAGAATAATCGACTGTGATTGGTTAGTTTTTGAAGCTTAAGACTTAAAACATCGAATGTAGACCCGGACTTATGGATGTTTTCTGGAT
>NW_022639597.1:805115-805665 GCF_010583005.1 Odontomachus brunneus
TATATATATATATATATATATATATATATATATATATGTGTGTGTGTGTGTGTACGTATTACTTTATTTCACCGTTATATTCTACTATTATCTAACGTTTTGCTGTTTAGTTGTATCTTCTCTCACTTACTAAGCAATATGTGTCAATAATCAGCTCGCTGTAATCTCTCCACAGGAGTGTGCACGCTACACGTTACAATGCTCGGGACACAATGACGAACGCGAGAGGCGAACGCACCGAGAAACAGAAGACGATCAAAAATCGCGATGTTTCTAACGCTCACTGCAATGCGCGTCTTTTCTTAAGCCTGCAAGCCATGGCGCATATGTATATATATACGAATATCGCGATTTTTGATCGTCTTCTGTTTCTCGGTGCGTTCGCCTCTCGCGTTCGTCATTGTGTCCCGAGCATTGTAACGTGTAGCGTGCACACTCCTGTGGAGAGATTACAGCGAGCTGATTATTGACACATATTGCTTAGTAAGTGAGAGAAGATACAACTAAACAGCAAAACGTTAGATAATAGTAGAATATAACGGTGAAATAA
>NW_022639597.1:812445-817243 GCF_010583005.1 Odontomachus brunneus
CAATTAACTTTCCAGATAACTAAATTATAAATTAATAATTACTAAATTAATTAATTAATTAATTACTAAATTTATTAATTTATTATTATTTTGCTGAGAAGCAATTATAGCTAATGTCGAAATACGCTTT
The DNA here is from genome assembly GCF_010583005.1 of Odontomachus brunneus. Lineage (NCBI taxonomy): Eukaryota > Metazoa > Arthropoda > Insecta > Hymenoptera > Formicidae > Odontomachus > Odontomachus brunneus. The sequence goes on from NW_022639597.1 coordinate 812,576, forward strand.
CGATCAGCCATTTTGTACAACACATATGTAGGCACAACACACATGTAGTATGTCACATTGAGCATTCTTCCATGGCTGTTCGAAAACTCCTCTCGATACCAACTCCACTAACCCCACCAAGCCCATCCACCACAGCCACTTTCCGTCGTGGACTTTCAGTGTTTTCGAACGCACCCCTGAATACATGAAGAAGTGGAAATATAGTATAGTAAATACACAAATATGGAATTATTATCCTATATTATAATCTTAAGAAAAATAAGAAAGACAATATACTTACATTTTTTCGTGTAATCACATCAATAATCACTCTTCGACAAGCAGCGAAACCGCCAGCGTTTCGGTATGTCGCACATATCCCTAACAGCACGGGGACGTTCTGAGGACGTTCTGAGTAGATTGCAATGCATATATTGCGATCATCTCAGAATGTTCTCATATGTACTGCGATCGACTGAGTACGTTCTGAATAAATACGCGCGCGATACAAATGCGTACGTATCATTTCAGTCAAACCTGAGAATGTACGCACGCGATAGAAAAGCGTACATATCATTTCCGTATCCCTGAGTGAAATCTGAGAACATTCGCGCGCGAAAGAAAATCGAATGTTACTATAAGTGATGTTCTAGCGTTCAACTTATAGCGAATTCGGTAGCTTGCACTAGTGCGCACTGAGTGCGCATTAAGGCTTGTTTACAGTACATTCTTATATTTAAGATCGTGTCTTAAATACATATTTAAAAACATTTTAACTAATAAAATGATTCGTACGGATGTTATACATATCATATTATGGTTAAAAATATTTGAGAATTTATTTGAGAATTATTTAAGACAATCTTTAAATATAATAACATACTATGAACAAGCCTTAGTGCGCACTCAGTGCACACTAGTGCAAGCAACCGAATTCGCTATTAGTTTGTCACAGATGATCACAGTACAATGAGTACGAAAATGGGATGATACGCAGTACGTCGCGTGCTGTTAGAGATATACCTTCTTTATCATATTTTGGCGCTAAATATAAACTTTACACCGTAGCGTGCACGCACGCGTTACTATTCGTTGGGTCTGTTTTCTGTTCCACTGCTGAATTGGTGCATCAAGTTAAGCCAGCGGCATAACGGTATGTGTTTTCGTGCTGGATTGCTTGCTGAATGGAAATACTGTGTTCTGATTGGTGCATTTCTAAAGATGGATGGAAATGCCCTAATCAAAACAGAATATTTTCATCCAGCAAGCAATTCAGCACGAAAACAAGCACTGTCTGCGGTAGGCTTTAGGATGAGATAAGTTTATCTTTTCTCATTCTAACTTATTACACTAGTTCAACAGTGCAGGGACCTTATTCTCGAAAAATATCGCATATAATATTTCTATGAAAAGCTATAATTCATATTACGTATACTACAGCCTTTCATCGAAATATCGTATACGATATTTGTCAAGAATGTAGCCCCAGAAAAGAAAACAAATCCATTAGCGGCATTCAGAGGAAAGAGAATTTTGGTAGCGCTTACTGATTATTGCTTCTGATTGGTTAATACTCGCGGAATAATTAAAAATCTAAAAGTACATCCAATCACAGCCAATAATCACTAAACGCTCCATTAGCTGCTCTTTCCGCTGAATGCGGTCATTATTTTGATCAAATTGTGCTGATTTCTTATTTTCGATTAACTTTATTCACTAATTGTATAATAAAGAACCACTAGTTAATTGTTTCGGCTGTATTACAAGCGAGCGATTAGTAGTTGAAAAAAACAAAACCGCATAAAACTATGAAAAAGAAATAATAAAATATAGGAAACCTATTTTTAAATAATAAAAGTTTTTAATAAAATAATATAAGTATACAGAGAACAAAGAATATATTATATGAATTTAATAATAATAATAAGATTTATTATTATTAAGAAATTAATTCATATTAAGAATATTGAAAATCTAATAATAAATATATATTAAAAATCATGAAAATATAAGATTTAAATGCGAACATAATATAGATATCGCAATAGAATATCCATTTTAATTCCAACAACGGACATCCCATGAATGTTCGTTTTATGTCCATGGACGTGTGGATATGAATAGGACTTAAAATGGATGTCTTGGGAACGTCCAGTGTTATTTGGGAATTTGTGTAAATTTTATGATGATCAAAAAACTTTGAAAATTTGGATGAATCACTTGATAAATAATGCCCCATATATGACTACATATATGACTACATTTGTTTACAATTGAAAATTTGCAAAGTGATAAATTATAAAGTGTAAATTACAAAGTGGTAAATTAATTTGTATGTTTAAATAAATTGTTTTCTGATAATAAAAGAAACTTTAATTAAGTATAGTTTTAAAAATATATTTTAAAATAACTATATTTTAAAAAAGCTATAATTTTTTTAATGTAAAAACTGTGTTTAAATAAATATTTGCTTGTTTTAAAAGTAAGTGAGATACAATCCACACAGCAAACGTGGATCTCTATAATGTCGTGAGGATAACTTGTCGGGAAATCAGAATATTATTGAGATATCTAAACTAAGCTATGGATATCCCTTATAGAAATATCATACTAAGAATCATTGATAATTACTTATTTTCAAGTATTTTTAATACTGAAAATAAGTAATTATCAATGATTCTTAGTATGATATTTCTATAAGGGATGTAGAGGATATTTGTACTAATGTCCGCCCTTGCGAAAACATAGAGATATTAATAGTTTATCGGCTGATATTTGTATGATATTATGAAGATATCTTTATAAATAATTATCGGTAGAAGATATATTCATAATATTTTACGATCATAATATCTACCGATAAACTAGTAATATCTCTATGCTTTTACAACAGCAGACATTATTATATTCCATAAATATCTTCTACATATCCATGGTTTAATTTAGATATATCAAAAATATTTTAATTTCCCGACAATATATCCTCACAACATTATAGAGATATAAATTAGTTTTATGGGAATACTGTATGGGAATGCACTCAATATTAACGTTACACAGAAAATTACATAAAATTGTTTTATTGATTCGAACGAAATACAAAATATATTACGATAATTTTATAAATTTGCAAAACTGTTTTTACAAAGTATTATATTATAAATTTACTTATAAAATATAAAAATATAAAATAAATTATATTATATTTAGTTATAGCTAAATAAAAAACAAGAAAAGTACAATACTATACATTTAATTAAATAAAATTTTATATTTGGTATATTTATGTTTGGAATATTTTGGTATATTTTTTACCTTAAAAATAAATTGTTATAGCTAAATGTAAAAAAACAAAAAATGCATTACAATAAATGTAAAAAACAAAAAAATGCAATACAATATATTTAATATTAATTAAATAAAATAAACGTTTTGGTGTGTATTTGTACTGTAATTTCTTTCCATTACATCTTGTAAAATTTAACTAATATTACTTATTATTTCATAATAATTGCATTCATCATAAATATGATATAAAATAGAAAAAAAGAGGGGCACAAAATTTACTATAAATTTTATTATATGTCACGAAAACTTTTATTTAATTAAGGAGTTTTTTTATTTGTAATCCAGCAAATATAACGTTATATGTAAGTTAGTTGTAATTGCTCACTCAACAATGTAATTATTACATAACGCGTGTGTTATGTAACAGTGAAGTTGTTGAGTGTGAAATAACTAGCATGTACTTTACATTGTGTTTGCCGAATTACTACCAAACAAACTCATTATTTGAACAAAAATTATCGTCACGTACAGCAAAATTAGCGTTTTTTCTTTATTCGTGTCTATTGTATATCATATTTATGACGCAAATTACTCTGTTATAATTATATCTATGACAATAGTCTGGCATCTTTTAATAATATACTTTTTACTGATCTTTGGTCTTTAGTACTTTATATTTTATATTGGTCTTTGGTCAGCTGTTAGTGTTCCGTCAGTTACCGCTGGTAACTGACCGTCATTATCGCTAGTATTTTGTGCAACCATCTTTGGCTTTTTTCTGAAAAAGAAGAAATCATTCATTATATTTGTAGATTTATTTTATGATTAAATAAAATATTACATTATATTATTTTCAATACAAACATATAACGAATATAATCACCTTTCCTCTCTTTGTAATCTTTCTGCTGCATGGGCTAACAATATTTTTATATATTTTGCAACATCCGATTCAATGGCATTAGGAACATGTCGTCTGACAACACCTAATACAATTATAAAAACGTTTAAAGTTATAATTATAGACAATTCTGTATTTAAGATGTGTTTGTATGGACACATCTGCGTACACATTCTAACTAGTATTATTTATTTTAATGACATTCTGTGTACTCTCTATTTTACTCACCTAATATAATCTTCCATAAAAATAAATTCGAAAATACAAGTTTCCTTTTTCCACCAACCCAACTGTATTTCGTGGCAACAGCATTACTAAACACACGTGTCAAAATGTTAAGAGTAATAGATTTTAAACCATGTCTTCCTAACATACTCAACATTTTTATCTAAGAACATAATGATAATATAATTAGTATAACACGTAAAATTGTAAATCGATATATATATATATATATATATATATATATATATATATATATATATATATATATATATATG
>NW_022639597.1:817253-821782 GCF_010583005.1 Odontomachus brunneus
CCAAAATGGCGACTAGAATGCAAACAGACACCGAAAAAACAAATATCGTGAATAAATTTTTCAAAACAATTAAATGTCACTTTATAAAGAGTAATAGCATATTGTTTACACCAAAAGACGGTTTTAATTATTTCTTCTCGTTCTTATTTCTTTTAATTGGAACGATAGAGGCACGACGCTCCTGATGCTCGAGCGACTCGTACGCTGCGTGCGGAATAGCAAGGTGGACAACACGACCATATCATGCTACTGAGTCTAATCGTCAATTGTTTCCTATTAACGTATTAACGTCTCCCGAAAAGCGAGGCAAATTTGCACAGTTTGCTAACCTCCCAGATAACAAAATGTTGTCACAGTGATATCATGGTGCGCGCACGCATGCCCATAATGTTACACGCATATTATCATACAGATGCGTCCTCATATGAGACTCATAATGCTCGCACATGTACGACCTCATGTGTGCGGGTCATACGCAGGTCATGTGCGGGTCATAGTTTCCACTGAGGACGTAATTTGGCCGCTTCTTGCGTTAGTTCGACCACGACGCGACGTACCGGGTGTTCCGTAGTGAGGAGTAAGAAAGTTTTCACGTGTGGTGGTGCGCGGCGAGACGATTAATAGCAATATTTAGTGTCGGAATTAATTTTCGTTTGGCGTTTCGTGAGCGAGTTCGATCGCGATGCCGGGCGGAAGCGACGTGGACGCGTGGGTTATGGAGTTGTCGCTGGAGCAACTCCAGGACGAGGCGATCGCGCGAGGCCTGATGGCCACAGGGTCTCTCCAGGCCCTTAGAAATCGGATCGCGCGGTACGAGCGTGCGGGACGTCGGGATCCGCCTCCACCGTCGCCAACGGAAGACGCCATCGGTCCCGACTTCAAAGCTCTTGAAGAGAGAAAAATAGTCGATGACGGAATTCGTGCAGAGGTGCGAGAATTACCGGGTCCAGTAGAACTGGACCAAACGTTACCGGATCCTCGTATGACAGGGTTATTACCGTCAAAAACGGACACGTTTTTGAGACCGCCCTCTCGAGTCCCGTCGCCTTCTATCGTTCCGCCACCGCCGCAAAACTACAGGCCTTCGCACACGGCGTGGCCTCCGCGAGACATACCACCTGCTTTCGTACCGTCGTCGGCGTTTCATGCATCCTCGCGCGAGTACGAGACACCCACCGGTGTGCCCTATTTGTCGGCCAGCGACGCATACAACACGATGCGTCGCTGGAACATAAATTTTTCGGGAGCGCGTGGGAATGACGTGGAAACCTTCCTCATTAGAATCGAGGAGGGCCGCAAACTCGTGCCGATAAGAGACGAAGATCTGTTGAAATGTTTACCGTTTTTTCTTACCGGTATCGCGTTGCAATGGTTCCGCACGAAGAGAGAGCGTTGGTTGACGTGGGGAGATTTCGCGAGTGCGTTCCGAGCGCGATTTGGAGACCCGGATTTCCAATTCGCGCTACGCGACGAAATCATGCGTCGGACGCAAGATGAGCACGAGCCGGTCGCGGACTATCTTACGTGCATGCTGGGGCTGTTCGGCCGCCTTACTCCAGCGTGGAGAGAAGTAGAACAACTTAACTACGCCCATCGTAACATGTTGCCGCGACTGCAGATCTCCGTCCACCGAGATGACTTCGCGGATTTTGACGCGTTAGAGAGACTCGCAACGAGGGTGGAACGAAGCTATACCGCCGCGAGTCAATATCGTGCGCCGCCACCACCAGAGCGTTCGGTAAGTCCCGACCTAGCGTATCGGCCGCCACCTCGTTCTGCAAGGCCGTCGACGACTATGACGGCCGAACATGTGTCGGATTTCCGATCCAGGGGATCGGAAATCTTTAGTGGGGGGGAGCATCCGCGCACCGCTGAAACGACGCGTCGTCCGGTGAGGGCGACCCCACAGACTCCCGTAAGGACGACCCACCAGCCGGCCGCCCAAACGGGGAATGCGGGGGCGGGGGCGAGAGCCGGGGCCTCGCGGGAAACCGCAGAGGCGCCTACCTCGCGACCGGCTCGCGAAGCAGTTCAGCAAAATGCTGGAACTGCGACGTGACAGGTCATTTCGCGCGCGATTGCGGCGAAGCCCTGCGCGTACACTGTAATCGTTGTGGTAAGGCACAACAAACGGTGCGGACGTGTCCCCGGTGTTCGGGAAACGGGGGAAGAAGGCAGTAGACAGGGTCCCTGCGCCTTCTCCCGATCCCGAGACCCCCACAAAGGAGATTAGCGGATCACTTGATGCACGTCAGGCGAATGGGGGTGCGCCCCTGCAGTATATCAAATTTTTTATTAGTGGCCATTGTCTTCTTGGACTGCTCGATACCGGTTCGCATAGAACCATTTTTGGTGATGAGGATATCGAGCTAATCAGAGAATTAGGGCTACCGATTACGTGCGGCGAAGATTCTCGTATCCGCTTGGCGGATGGATCTTTGGTGTCGCTGTGCGGGTCGGCGGAATTAATTATCAAATTGCAGGGACGAGCACACTCTCTTACCGTCGGGCTATTACCGAATCTCGCGGTACCGATTATTCTCGGTATGGACTTTCTCGCTCAATTTAAAATGATTGTCGATTTTTCGAGGAGCGAGTGGTTTTTCGCGAGTGACGCTTTGATCCGCTATCCCTTCCACAACGAGCGCGGTCAAGAAAAAGTCTGTTGTGGGGTCTCGGAATTGTTGCGTAACGAAAATGTAGAATTAGAAAGATTTTTAGAGATATACCGTCCGTAACCGAGAGTCCCGGCGTAACGTCGCTTACGGAACATCGTATCGACGTCGGGACTCACGCGCCGATTAGGCAGCGTTGTTACTTACAACTTGTTAGTGTCGCCTAAGGTTCAGGAGGCGATTCGTGGGGAGATTGATAAAATGTTGGCAACCGGAATTATAGAACCATCGGCCAGCGAGTGGTCAAATCCAATAGTAATGGTCAAAAAACCGAACGACAAGTATTGCTTTTGTATCGACTTTCGGAAAGTCAATAACATATCGAAGAAAGAGGCGTACCCGTTACAGAATATGACAGGCATATTAGATAAATTACGTGCCGCCCGTTATATATTGACTATTGATCTGAGTCAAGCGTACTTCCAGAGGGAGCGGTGCACTTGGACACAGTACAATTGGACACGTTGCAAATGGACACGGCATTTAACACACAGTTCAATTGGACACGAAACTTTTGGGCACCGTTGTTTTTGGACACGAAGAAAAAATGCACGTCGTTCAGTTACACACCGTTCATTTGAACACCGTTCAGTTGGACACCGTTTACTTGGACACCGTTCACTTGGACACCGTTCAGTTGCCCACTGTTCACTTGGACATAGAACGATGCGTGTTGTTCATTTGTATACCGTTCACTTGGACACCGTGGAATTGCTTGTTTGTTCACTTGGACATAGAAGGATGCGCACTGTTCACTTGGACACCGTTCATTTGGACACTGTTCACTTGGACACCGTTCATTTGGACACAGTTCACTTGGACACCGTTCAATTGGACACCGTTCATTTGGACACAGTTCACTTCGACACCGTTCAATTGGACACCGTTCACTTGGACCCTGTGGAATTGCTAGTCTGTTCTCTTTGACACAGAAGGATGCGCAATGTTCACTTGGACACCGTTCATTTTGACACTGTTCACTTGGACACCGTTCATTTGGACACAGTTCACTTGGACACCGTTCAATTGGACACCGTTCATTTGGACACCGTTCAATCGCCCACTGTTCACTTGGACACAGAAGGATGCGCACTGTTCATTTGGACACCGTTCACTTGGACATCGTCCAGTTGTCTGCTGTTCATTTGGACACAGAATGATGTGCACCGTTTATTTTATCATCATTTAATTATGTATCGTTTGTTTATGCAATGGATATGCAACTGATGAGAAATAAAAAATAGTTTTGTAGAAAATATTTGTGTTTTTATTTCGTTTTTATCACATCCAACCACAACGCCATATGCCTAGAGATATTCTAGAGACTCTATAAACAACGACATATGATTGGATGTGTCCGTTTGTCAATGTGCGCATCTGAGACTCACTCCGATTTTCGTACTACTATTTGTGATGTAGAGCGTGGATAAATTGTGGTTTTGGTAATTATTTAGTTTAGCGGCAATACCTCCGATTTCGATAAAAATAGACTCAATCGACACGTTTTTGCATGCCAAACAACTTTTTCCTCTGACAAAATCGTCGCTCTCTACTGCGAAGCGAGATATTAATAGACAAAGTTGAGGGCGTGTTAGGTTAGAAAATCTATCATATCATTTATCTCTAGTTATGTAACTGGGGGGCTTCGTCTCCCAGACCTCCCTATCACGGGGGGTGGGGGCTATAGTCTCTTGTGCTTAAGCTAAAAAGTGAATTTCTCACAAAAGATTACATGCAATCATATGTCGTTGTTTATAGAGTCTCTAGAATATCTCTAGGCATATGGCGTTGTGGTTGGATGTGATAAAAACGAAATAAAAACACAAATATTTTCTACAAAACTATTTTTTATTT
>NW_022639597.1:821815-825562 GCF_010583005.1 Odontomachus brunneus
ACACGTTTTTGCATGCCAAACAACTTTTTCCTCTGACAAAATCGTCGCTCTCTACTGCGAAGCGAGATATTAATAGACAAAGTTGAGGGCGTGTTAAGTTAGAAAATCTATTATATCATTTATCTCTAGTTATGTAACTGGAGGGCTTTGTCTCCCAGACCTCCCTATCACGGGGGGTGGGGGCTATAGTCTCTTGTGCTTAAGCTAAAAAGTGAATTTCTCACAAAAGACTGCAGCCCTCATCCCCCGTGATAGGGGAATCTGGAAGGCGAAACCCCCCAGTTACATAGCTAGAAATAGATGGTATGACAGATTTTCTAACCTAATACGCCCTCAACTTTGTCTATTAATATCTCGCTTCGCAGAAAAAAGAGCGACGATTTTGTCAGACGAAAAAGTTGTTTGGCATGCAAAAACGCGTCAATGGAGTTTATTTTCATCAAAATCGGAGGTGTTGCCGCTAAACTAAATAATTACCAAAACCACAATTTACCCACGCTCTACATCACAAATAGTAGTACGAAAATCGAAGTGAGTCCCAGATGCGCACATTAACAAACGGACTCATCCAATCATATGTCGTTGTTTATAGAGTCTCTAGAATATCTCTAGGCATATGGCATTGTGGTTGGATGTGAAAAACGAAATAAAAACACAAATATTTTCTAGAAAACTATTTTTTATTTCTCATCAGTTGCATATCCATTGCATAAACAAACAATACATAATTAAATGATGATAAAATAAACGGTGCACATCATTCTGTGGCCAAATAAACAGCAAGCAACTGAACGATGTCCAAGTGAACGGTGTCCAAATGAACAGTGCGCATCCTTCTGTGTCCAAGTGAACAGTGGGCGATTGAACGGTGTCCAAATGAACGGTGTCCAATTGAACGGTGTCCAAGTGAACTGTGTCCAAATGAACGGTGTCCAAGTGAACAGTGTCAAAATGAACTGTGTCCAAGTGAACATTGCGCATCCTTCTGTGTCAAAGAGAACAGACTAGCAATTCCACAGTGTCCAAGTGAACAGTGTACAAATGAACAGCACGCATCGTTCTGTGTCCGAGTGAACAGTGGGCAACTGAACGGTGTCCAAGTGAACGGTGTCCAAGTGAACAGTGAGCATCCTTCTGTGTCCAAGTGAACAGTGGGCACTTGAACTGTGTCCAACTGAACGGTGTCCAAATAAACGGTGTGTAACTGAACGTCGTGCATTTTCTTTCGTGTCCAAAAACAACGGTGCCCAAAAGTTTCGTGTCCAAACGTGTCCAATTGAACCGTGTGTCAAGTGCCGTGTCCATTTGCACCGTGTCCATTTGCAACGTGTCCAATTGTACTGTGTCCAACTGAATGCCACTCCTTTCAGATCCCGCTCGCGAAAGAAAGCCGTGAAATTACCGCATTCTCGGTACCGGGTAAAGGTCACTACCATTTTATGCATATGCCATACGGGTTATCGGGGGCTCCAGCTACGTTTCATCGACTGTTAGATCGACTGATCGGTCCGGAAATGGAGCCCCACGCATTCGTTTATTTAGGCGATATCGTGGTAGTGACTTTAACGTTTCAAGAACACCTGAAATGGTTATCGCGCGTTTTTGAGAAAATTAATACCGCAGGCCTGACAGTAAATCCCGAGAAATGCGAATTCTGCCGTTCGGAGGTGAGGTATCTGGGATTTTTAGTGCATCGCGAAGGGTTAAAGGTAGATAACAAGAAGGTTCAGCCGCTTCTCGAATACCCGGGGCCTACCAATCTAAAGCAACTCTGCCGCTTTCTAGGTATGACGTCGTGGTATTGAAGATTTCTACCAAATTTCGCGACGATTAGTGAACCACTCACACTCTTGTTAAGGAAAGGCCAGCGGTGGGAGTGGCAAATCGCCCAGAATACCGTTTTCGAGAAAATTAGAGCAGATTTGACCACTGCGCCGGTTCTGTCGTGCCCAAACTTCGAAATACCGTTCGTCTTACAAACAGATGCTAGTACCGTGGGTCTGGGGGCTGTGCTGACGCAGACTATTGACGATGTCGAGCGCGTCATAGCATACACCGGCCGAAGCCTCACGGACGCGGAAGAAAAGTACAGCACGACCGAACTGGAATGTTTCACTGTCGTGTGGGCCATAAAAAAGTATCGGACATATCTCGAAGGATACCGATTTACTGTGGTTACCGACCATAGTAGTTTAAGATGGTTGCACAACCTTAGTAATCCCACGGGTCGTCTCGCACGCTGTGCCGAATGGCATTCAGTTGGACACAGTACAATTGGACACGTTGCAAATGGACACGGTGCAAATGGACACGGCACTTGACACACTGTTCAATTGGACACGGTGCGTTTGGACACGAAACTTTTGGGCACCGTTGTTTTTGGACACGAAAGAAAATGCAAGACGTTCAGTTACACACCGTTCATTTGGACACCGTTCATTTGGACACCGTTCACTTGGACACCGTTCATTTGGACACTGTTCATTTGGACACCGTTCATTCGGACACAGTACACTTGGACACCGTTCAATTGGACACCGTTCATTTGGACACTGATCATTTGGACACCGTTCACTTGGACACCGTTCAGTTGCCCACTGTTCACTTGGACACAGAACGATGCGTGCTGTTCACTTGGACACCGTGGAATTGCTTGTCTGTTCACTTGGACGCAGAAGGATGCGCACTGTTCACTTGGACACCGTTCATTTGGACACTGTTCACTTGGACACCGTGGAATTGCTTGTCTGTTCACTTGGACGCAGAAGGATGCGCACTGTTCACTTGGACACCGTGGAATTGCTTGTCTGTTCACTTGGACGCAGAAGGATGCGCACTGTTCACTTGGACACCGTGGAATTGCTTGTCTGTTCACTTGGACGCAGAAGGATGCGCACTGTTCACTTGGACACCGTTCATTTGGACACTGATCATTTGGACACCGTTCACTTGGACATCGTTCAGTTGCTTGCTGTTTATTTGGACACAGAATGATGTGCACCGTTTATTTTATCATCATTTAATTGTATCGTTTAAATGTATCGTTTGTTTATTCAATGGATATGCAACTGATGAGAAACAAAAAATAGTTTTGTAGAAAATATTTGTGTTTTTATTTCGTTTTTCACATCCAACGCCATATGCCTAGAGATATTCTAGAGACCCTATAAACAACGACATATGATTGGATGTGTCCGTTTGTCAATGTGCGCATCTGGGCCTCACTTCGATTTTCGTACTACTATTTGTGATGTAGAACGTGGGTAAATTGTGGTTTTAGTAATTATTTAGTTTAGCGGCAACACCTCCGATTTCGATGAAAATAAACTCAATCGACGCGTTTTTGCATGCCAAACAACTTTTTCCTCTGACAAAATCGTCGCTCTTTTTTCTGCAAAGCGAGATATTAATAGACAAAGTTGAGAGCGTATTAGGTTAGAAAATCTGTCATACCATTTATTTCTAGCTATGTAACTGGGGGGTTTCGCCCTCCAGACATCCCTATCATGGGGGGTGGGGGCTGTAGTCTTTTGTGAGAAATTCACTTTTTAGTTTAAGCACAAGAGACTATAGTCCCCACCTCCCGTGATAAGGGGGTCTGGGAGACGAAGCCCCCCAGTTACATAACTAGAGATAAATAATATGATAGATTTTCTAACCTAATACGCCCTCAACTTTGTCTATTAATATCTCGCTTCGCAGTAGAGAGCGACGATTTTGTCAGAGGAAAAAGTTGTTTGGCATACA
>NW_022639597.1:825917-826462 GCF_010583005.1 Odontomachus brunneus
TGAACGGTGTCCAAATGAACGGTGTCCAATTGAACGGTGTACAAGTGAACTGTGTCCAAATGAATGGTGTCCAAGTGAGCAGTGTCCAAATGAACGGTGTCCAAGTGAACAGTGCGCACCCTTCTGTGTCCAAGTGAACAGACAAGCAATTCCACGGTGTCCAAGTGAACGGTGTACAAATGAACAGCACGCATCGTTCTGTGTCCAAGTGAACAGTGGGCAACTGAACGGTGTCCAAGTGAACGGTGTCCAAGTGAACGGTGTCCAAATGAACGGTGTCCAAGTGAACGGTGTCCAAGTGAACAGCGAGCATCCTCCTGTGTTCAAGTGAACAGTGGGCACTTGAACTGTGTCCAACTGAACGGTGCCCAAATGTACGGTGTGTAACTGAACGTCGTGCATTTTCTTTCGTGTCCAAAAACAACGGTGCCCAAAAGTTTCGTGTCCAAACGCACCGTGTCCAATTGAACCGTGTGTCAAGTGCCGTGTCCATTTGCACCGTGTCCATTTGCAACGTGTCCAATTGTACTGTGTCCAACTGAATG
>NW_022639597.1:826472-831502 GCF_010583005.1 Odontomachus brunneus
GTGGGCAACTGAACGGTGTCCAAGTGAACGGTGTCCAAGTGAACGGTGTCCAAATGAACGGTGTCCAAGTGAACGGTGTCCAAGTGAACAGCGAGCATCCTCCTGTGTTCAAGTGAACAGTGGGCACTTGAACTGTGTCCAACTGAACGGTGCCCAAATGTACGGTGTGTAACTGAACGTCGTGCATTTTCTTTCGTGTCCAAAAACAACGGTGCCCAAAAGTTTCGTGTCCAAACGCACCGTGTCCAATTGAACCATGTGTCAAGGGCCGTCCATTTGCACCGAGTCCATTTGCAACGTGTCCAATTGTATTGTGTCCAACTGAATGCCACTCTCCAAGTGAACGGTGTCAAATGATCGGTGTCCAAATGAACGGTGTCCAATTGAACGGTGTCCAAGTGTACTGTGTCCAAATGAACGGTGTCCAAGTGAACAGTGCGCACCCTTCTGTGTCCAAGTGAATAGACAAGCAATTCCACGGTGTACAAATGAACAGCACGCATCGTTCTGTGTCCAAGTGAACAGTGGGCAACTGAACGGTATCCAAGTGAACGGTGTCCAAATGAACGGTGTCCAAATGAACGGTGTCCAAGTGAACGGTGTCCAAGTGAACAGCGAGCATCCTCCTGTGTTCAAGTGAACAGTGGGCACTTGAACTGTGTCCAACTGAACGGTGCCCAAATGTACGGTGTGTAACTGAACGTCGTGCATTTTCTTTCGTGTCCAAAAACAACGGTGCCCAAAAGTTTCGTGTCCAAACGCACCGTGTCCAATTGAACCATGTGTCAAGGGCCGTCCATTTGCACCGAGTCCATTTGCAACGTGTCCAATTGTATTGTGTCCAACTGAATGCCACTCTCCAAGTGAACGGTGTCAAATGATCGGTGTCCAAATGAACGGTGTCCAATTGAACGGTGTCCAAGTGTACTGTGTCCAAATGAACGGTGTCCAAGTGAACAGTGCGCACCCTTCTGTGTCCAAGTGAATAGACAAGCAATTCCACGGTGTACAAATGAACAGCACGCATCGTTCTGTGTCCAAGTGAACAGTGGGCAACTGAACGGTATCCAAGTGAACGGTGTCCAAATGAACGGTGTCCAAGTGAATGGTGTCCAAGTGAACAGTGAGCATCCTTCTGTGTCCAAGTGAACAGTGGGCACTTGAACGGTGTCTAACTGAACTGTGCCCAAGTAAACGGTGTCCAACTGAACGGTGTTCAAATGAACGGTGTGTAACTGAACGACGTGCATTTTCTTTTGTGTCCAAAAACAACGGTGCCCAAAATTTCGTGTCCAAACGCACCGTGTCCAATTGGACTGTGTGTCAAATGCCGTGTCCATTTGCAACGTGTCCATTTGCAACGTGTCCAATTGTACTGTGTCCAAGTGCACCGCTCCCTGCTGGGCCTTAGAATTGTTAGATTATGACTATGATTTAGTGCATCGAGAGGGAGCTCTACATCACGTTCCCGATGCACTATCTCGTATGTATGAGGACGTTTCCGAGACCCCGTTAGCGGCCGTAACTACGGGGGACGGACGAAACGTAGATGCGATTATTAACGATACGACCGACGAGTGGTACCGGAAACAGTTTCGCGAGGTGTCGAGCGACCCAAAGCGATTTCCGACGTGGCGTATTATCGAAGATCGTTTATATTTTTTACGTCCGACCAAAATCATTTCCGATTTAGTGGAGGATCTTGATAGATGGAAGTCAGTATTGCCGCGGGAACTACGTAAGGTAGCGCTCGAGGAATCCCACGACCATACGCAAGCCGGTCATTTAGGTATCGAGAAAGGGAGCGGTGCACTTGGACACGGTGCATTTGAACACAGCCAATCACAGCACCGTGTGATTAGAGACATTTGTAGGGTCCTTTGGAACAGCGACTTGTGATTGGACTGTGTCCAATTGCCCCGTGTCCAACTGATATGCACCCATCGAGAAAACCTACCATCGTCTCGCAGTAGCCTACTATTGGCCAAAAATGTATCGGAGCCTGATCGAATACGTAAGAAAGTGTGACGTCTGTCAAAGGACGAAGGGGGACCAGCAGGCCCCAGCAGGCCTAATGGGACGCCGCGTTATCGAGACACCATGGACTATGGTGGCTGCCGACATAATGGGCCCGTTGCCGCGTAGCAAGACCGGATACTCGTACCTTTTGGTGATACAGGATCTCTTTACGAAGTGGGTCGAGTGCCGTGCCTTGCGAAACGCGAACGGAAAGCTCATTCGGGCAGCTCTCGAAGATCTCGTACTATCGCGCTGGGGCACACCAAAAGTCCTTCTGACAGACAATGGTACCGAGTTTGTCAACAAGACGATCGAAGATTTCGCCAAAGAGAACAACATACATCACACTACCATTCCGCCGTACCATCCGCAAACAAATCCAATCGAGAGAGTAAATCGAGTTTTAAAAACCATGATCGTAGCATTTCTCGACCGTGATCACAGGGATCGGGATGCGCATATATCGGATTTTCATTTCGCTTATAATACCGCGAAACACTCCTCGTTCGTACCTCGCCCGCCTTTTTAAATCTTGGCCGTGAACTTGCGCCGTCTCGATCGCTGCGTGAGGAACAACAAGAAGATATCGTTATCGAACAACAAAATCCGTCGCGATGGTCGGAACGCCTGAAAAAGCTCGCGAGCTTACGGGCGTGGGTTTCCGACAATATCGAGTTAGCGTACCAGCGGCAGTCCGCTTACTACAATTTGAGGAGACGCCCTGCTGAGTACAGAGTGGGAGAGCTGGTTTTAAAGCGACAGCATGTTCTGTCGTCGGCAGCTCAGAACACGGCCGCCAAATTGGCCCCGAAATTCCACGGACCCTACAAGATAACAAAAATAAAGTCGGCGGTCGTGTGTGAGCTCGCGCGGTTAGACGGCAGCGCGATCGGCAAAGTCCATGTAAAGGAAATCAAGCCTTATGTAGAGCCGACGGCAGAATAGTGTATCGATGTCGACTTCTTTTGTTTATATTGTTTATTGGTGACACATCGGCAGCTCAGTGTTAAGAGTGATACACTGGGTGACGAGAAAAACTTGAAATAGTTGGTGGCAAAAATTTATCGTATCGTTAGTGTCGTTACATTAATATTTGGTGTTGAAAGAGTTATTAATTGGTGTCGAAACATTATTTAGTGTCAAAAGTTATAAATAATTGGTGTCGGAAATTCGTTATTAGTGGGTGAAAATTTGTTATGTGCCGTGGTGTCATTTCGCGTCAGGCAATTCCCGACCGTGTGTATCGGCATCGTATGAAATGTTTGGTATCGGAACCTATCAGGACGTTGGTGCCGATAAATATCGGGAGCGGTGCACTTGGACACGGTGCATTTGGACACAGCCAATCACAATACCGTATGATTAGAGACATTTGTAGGGTCCCTTGGAACAGCGACTTGTGATTGGACTGTGTCCAATTGCTCCGTGTCCAACTGATATACACCCTAAATATCGCTTTCGGTTGTTTTGTGTCGGAATAATTACTGTTTGTCTGGTGTCTCGAGGCTGCAATACCTGGTGTTGAGAAATCTCGTTATTTGGTGTCCACACAATGGGGTGTCGTGTGAGGAGATGATACATACCGGGTGTCGGGAAAGCCGAAGAGGCAAACATTCACTACAACCAGGCGAAAAATTGTTCTTGACACAGTGAACACACACGGGACAGGATGGCCGAGTCAGAGACCGAGAGACGGTGGACTAGGTTTAGAAGGCGCTACAAGGCCGTATTCCTGAGCATTATCAGGGCACATCCTGGGTTCTGGGAGGGAGCCTACGACCTGTGGCAAAGTCACTTAGAAGAGACCACGACCACCCGTGGCGCAGTGGTCCAGGAGATCCCTCCGATGGTCGACGCGTCAACACAGACGGAGGGCGCAGTCGGCGGGAAAACCTAGGTCGAGACCCAGACGGAAGGATTCTGGGATCTGTTCGACGACCTGAGAGTCGCCGCCCGAGAGCAGCTGGACAGGGAGCGACTATCCCAGAGCCAAGCCACCGCCCCAGGGGGCTCGCGAGAACCTTCCAACAGGGAGCCACCCCGCAGTACCGCTCGTTCGACGTCCCGCAACAGGACCGAGGCGTGTTGGAACTGCGGGAGCAAGGGGCACCGTTACTCAGGTTGCCCTCAGCCACGGTCCGAGTTCGGGTGTATATCAGTTGAACACGGGGCAATTGGACACAGTCCAATCACAAGTCGCTGTTCCAAGAGACCCTACAAATGTCTCTAATCACACGGTGCTGTGATTGGCTGTGTCCAAATGCACCGTGTCCAAGTGCACCGCTCCCCCGAGTTCTGCTACCGATGCGGGGCCAAGGGCACGACGTGGCGGGAATGACGACGGTGCCGGGATGAGGAGCGGCCGGACAACTCCTTGTCCTACAAGAAAGGGCGCCCCAACCGGGAGTCCCGCGGGGGTGCCTGAAGACGACGGAACCAGGGGGGAATCGAATGTCGACGAAGCTTTCGTTTTTTCTAGGATTAGTGGGCCAATTTGGAGTAGTTTATTTTTTGTTCTTCTTTTCTTTTCTTTTTTTTCTCTCTTCTCGCTTCTCGTTCGTTATATCGATTGTCGTACCGCTGTACGTGGCACCGTCGTAAACTGCTACCGTCAACGCGAGATTGAATAAAGAGATTATTTCTAGGTATAGCTTCCGGAATGGAGCCGTGTCTTGAATCAGCGATATGCCGACGTTTCACAAACGTTGCAGTTTGCATCATCAGGGCTGAGAACTCTGATACTGAGCTCCCTTGGGTAAAGGTAGTCCTTATATGCCCCCCTCCCCCCCCTTTGTGTAGATGGTGTTTAGGGAGTAGGGGACGAGGCTTGAATCCAGCCAATCAGCGTATTTTTAATTGATCAGCTGGTCAATTAAAAAACCGGGAAGGCAGTATGCCAAATAGAGTTTACTTGCATACCTTTGTCTCGGTTGAGGTTGTTGGGATGTTTCAAAATTTCTAGACCTTCACGATGTTTTCTGGCAAAATAACTCTGTGAGGGAGCCAATCTG
>NW_022639597.1:831512-831890 GCF_010583005.1 Odontomachus brunneus
CTTTACCACAAGAGCAAGGGATCTTATATACACCTGATGTTTCTAGGCATGATTTCTGATCCTTCGGATTTGGAAGTAAATGGGAGAGCTTCCTATGAGGTTTGAAGATTACTTTGATTTTGTGTTCACCCAAAATCCTGCTTATAGGTTCTGTTATGCCCTGGAGATATGGAAGAACAGCCGTTTTTCTCTTTTCTCTCTCTTCATCTAGTGTGTCAGTGTTTTAAGGACTGACAATTCTGTTCTTCTGGTTTTTTATTATTTGCGAGATGTTTTTGCTGTTGTATCCATTTTTTGTTAAGTATCCATTTTTGTACTGAGATGTTCTAGTTCTCCATTCAGAGAAGATGGTTCCGAAATTGTGAGCGCTCTGTAAAC
>NW_022639597.1:832024-832503 GCF_010583005.1 Odontomachus brunneus
TTTTTCAGTATTTCTTAGTATGATATTTCTATAAGGGTGAACTTTGAAGAATTCTTTTTGCATCTAAAAATAAACTCAGAATTGTGATACACGACTAAATTATTTTTGAATTCTTTTTTATTTCTACCCTTATAGAAATATCATATTAAGAATCACTGATAATTACTTATTTTCAGTATTAAAAATACTGGATAATAAGTAATTATCAATGATTCTTAGTTTGATATTTCTATAAGGGTCCTTACAATATTTTAAGAAGAAAATTCTAGTATAAACATGTCGAGGCTATAATAGCTTTTAAACGGGAAGCGATTACATTTAACGAATGGCAAGGCTGAGATCTTGCGCGCTCAGGTACGGAAAAATGACAAATGCAAAAAGTGCTCCTATTAATGGGGCGTTCTTTTTATGATATTATTGTTATATAAATTTGCAATATGTTTTCGCTTCTCTATGTATTGCATATTAATACATTTTTT
>NW_022639597.1:832905-834361 GCF_010583005.1 Odontomachus brunneus
ACCTGGTGACCTAAGGTGCCATCTTGGTTCTTTTGGACTAGCACATCCAGGAAGGGTATTTGATTATTTTGTTCCACTTCGATTGTGAACTGAGTATTGGGATGTTGTGAATTGAGAAACCCGAGAAACTGAGAAAGAGTTTCCCTGCCATGATTCCAAATTACGAAAATATCGTCCATATACCGAAACAATGTGGATGGTTTCAGTGGTGCGTTCCTCAAAACTTTATTCTCAAAGTGTTCCATAAAGATGTTTGCAATGATAGGAGATATAGGAGATCCCATCGCCGCTCCAGAGGTTTGTTCGAAAAACTCTCCTTGGAACTGAAAATAGGTTGAAGTTAAGCAGTGTTCTATTAGTGGGAAGAGGTTGGCAGGAATTTCCTCGGAATTCTTGATGATGTTCAAAGTATCCTGGACTGGAACATTGGTAAACAGTGAGACTACATCAAAACTCACCAGGATATCATTAGTATTCATCTTGATTTTTGTGATCTTATTCACGAAATCTGTTGAATTCTTGATATGGGAATCATTGAGACCAGTAAGTTTCTGGAGGGATTTGGTGAGATAGCGGGCTAACTGGTAGGTAGGTCCCCCAATATTGCTGACAATAGGGCGTAAGGGCACTGATTTCTTGTGGATTTTTGGAAGAAAACTCCTCTGCAACACTAGGTTTATTACAGTCTATTATTATATCATTTACAAAAGATTTACTCTTTCTCTTTGTATTGCTACTTGTTAATATTTTATTCGATGATAACATATCTGCATCAGTAAGATTGTTATAGCCTTTTATTGAAATATCAGCAACAGATGAAAATATGTGACTGTAACATTTCTTTTTCTCAATTTCTATCAATCTTCTACAGGGTGTCCTAAAACCACCGGAATTGCTCTTAATGGTAGATTTCCCTTATAGAAATATATTAAGAATCACTGATAATTACTTATTTTCAGTATTAAAAATACTGGATAATAAGTAATTATCAATGATTCTTAGTTTGATATTTCTATAAGGGTCCTTACAATATTTTAAGAAGAAAATTCTAGTATAAACATGTCGAGGCTATAATAGCTTTTAAACGGGAAGCGATTACATTTAACGAATGGCAAGGCTGAGATCTTGCGCGCTCAGGTACGGAAAAATGACAAATGCAAAAAGTGCTCCTATTAATGGGGCGTTCTTTTTATGATATTATTGTTATATAAATTTGCAATATGTTTTCGCTTCTCTATGTATTGCATATTAATACATTTTTTTCACAAATAAAAGATGTAAAAACTAAAGGCATATCAAAAATAATTCAAGTAAAAATTTGCATATTTCAACTTGAGCTGTCAAAGTCATCGATTAACATTACCATGAAGGTGTCTATGCTACGCTGTGCGAGACAAATAAATTGTAATAGAATTAATAGCTGTTTATTTTGTATTTTAGAACATTTTGGAATGTT
>NW_022639597.1:834515-835088 GCF_010583005.1 Odontomachus brunneus
GTGTTATTTCAACAATTTTACCTTACAATTCCTCGTGATTATTAACTGGCTATTTCTGTACACATGTTTTGTAGTATGATCGCATATTAAAGAATATGTGTACAAGGAACCAATTAATACTCGCGAGGAATTACGAGACAAAATTGTTGAAGCAATCGCCACAACGACACCAAACATGATTAGAAACGCAACAAGCAGTCTACTGCGACGCGCACAATTGTGTATTGAATGCGATGGGAGACATTTTGAACATTTATTATAAAAAATATTTTAATTTGTTATTTAATCTGTTAAACTGTTTTGTTGTTATTAAAATTCATTAAATATGTTAAAAGTGTTAATTTTTTAAAGTGTGTTAAATTAAGGTTCATTAAATACGTTTGAATTATAATTATTATTGGGTGTACAACTTAATTCGGTCCGTTTTTTTGCTTGAAAAACGCATTTATTTGAATGATAAAATGAATTAATACATTATTGAAAATATTGTCCATCGCTAGCCACTACTTTTTCCCATCTTTCTGGCAATTTATGGATTCCGTCGCGGAAGAAGCGTTCATCTTTTGAAGCCAA
>NW_022639597.1:835098-839255 GCF_010583005.1 Odontomachus brunneus
CAATTTGTATTTCGTTACGAACATTCAAAAATGTTCTAAAATACAATAAAAATGTTCTAAAATAAAATATATAAATAAACAGCTATTAATTCTATTACAATTTATTTGTCTCGAGTAGCATAGACACCTTTATGGTAATGTTAATCAATGATTTTGACAGCTCAAGTTGAAATATGCAAATTTTTACTTAAATTATTTTTTATATACCTTTAGTTTTTACATCTTTTATTTGTGAAAAAATGTATTAATATGCAATACATAGAGAAGCAAAAACATATTGCAAATTTATGACAATAATATCATAAAAAGAGAGCCCCATTAATAGGAGCACTTTTTGCATTTGTCATTTTTCCGTACCTGAGCGCGCGAAATCTCAGCCCTGCCATTCGTTAAATGTAATCGCTTCCCGTTTAAAAGCTATTATAGCCTCGACATTTTTGTATTAGAATTTTCTTCTTAAAATATTGTAAGAAATCTACCATTAAGAGCAATTTCGGTGGTTTTAGGACACCCTGTATAATGTCTATCTGTAACTACACTTATATCTTTTCTTTTCTTCTTTCTTCCTTATAGAAATATCATACTAAGAATCATTGATAATTACTTATTTTCAGTATTAAAAATACTGGATAATAAGTAATTATCAATGATTCTTAGTATGATATTTCTATAAGGACTGTTATCCATATTATCCATATTATAACTTTTATAGATATTTACTGGAACTAAAACGAATAAACACAATAACTACTATTAGTATTACAATGCATACAGTTATTTATAATGGAGTAACAAAAACAATAATAATAATTTGTTCAACAATGAAAGAAAAGATAGGTTTCATTCACAATTTGTGTTATTACGAACTAACGAGCACAGTTAGTAAGACCTACTATTATTTCCGTTTATTTCATTCACTTTCCTTATAGAAATATCATACTAAGAATCATTGATAATTACTTATTTTCAGTATTAAAAATACTGGATAATAAGTAATTATCAATGATTCTTAGTATGATATTTCTATAAGGGTAGTAGGTTGTTATGAGTATTCTGTTTATATATATTATCTAATAACTACAAGTTATCACCTATAATAGGAATGTTACATGAACTAACGCAAATGTTATTAATCATAAATTTAATGTTAATTTATTCACGTAAGATGTTATGATATCCTCGTGCAATGCAAGCTGCATTTGTGTTGGAGTCATTTCTTTATTAGTCGCAAGTAATGCCACATTTTTAGCTTTTCTGAAAGAGAAAAAGTTTTGCTCTCGGTAATTATTTAGCTTAGGCCCTTCAACTTTCGATGAAAGTAGATTCAATCGACGCGTTTTTGCACGAGAAACGACTTTTTCATCTGACAAACTCGTCGCTCTCTACTGCGAAGTGAAATATTAGCAGACAAAGTTGACCACTTAAGGTTAGGAAAACTGTGACTGTCATTGTCACTGTCATTCACTCACTCACTCATTCACTCACTCCCTTCCTCCCTCCGTCCCTCTCTTTAGATTATTATTTATACACGTTATTTTTTATTTGCTTGCATTTCAAGCATTTGACTTTTAAGGAATAAACCTTATAGAACTTGTCCTACTATTTCTTACTCACGAGCATTGTATTGTTGCAATTATCCAGTTGATTATCCAGTTGCAATTATCCAGTAAGATGATGTTCCAATATGTTAATGAG
The DNA here is from genome assembly GCF_010583005.1 of Odontomachus brunneus. Taxonomy (NCBI): domain Eukaryota; kingdom Metazoa; phylum Arthropoda; class Insecta; order Hymenoptera; family Formicidae; genus Odontomachus; species Odontomachus brunneus. The sequence continues at coordinate 836,794 of NW_022639597.1, forward strand.
AAAATGTTGACCCAGATAGCACAGAAAGGAATAGAAGTTCATAGAGAATTCATTTTAAAGAAGACCTTACCTCATTAGCTAAGGGTTAAATTAACAATAAAAGTACAAAAAATATAATTTTTATTAAAATTAAATTATTTTATTAAATCATATTATCAGAAAATTATATTACTGTGTTAATTACAACATACATAGACAAAATGTAAAACGTTTATATCGATTGATGAAGTGCTGTCATGTCTACTCTTATGAAAAACATACGAAAAAAACCCTCAATTTTGGATGTTTAAATGTGATATAACATTGAAAATAAATAATCTAAAATTTTTAAGTAAAATCAACGAACGCTGTGACATTTACGAATAGTTTCTGTTAGAAAATTGAACCGAATAAGAATATTTCGACACATCATTTTTATCTCTTTATGACGTTATTTTCATTTCCTACATAGCAAAAATTTCTAAGTATGTCCAGTAGATGTATCAGGGATTTAGTGATATCCAGGACCCGTAAAAACCAAAATATATATTAGGTGTGGGAAAAAGTTCGTGGCATTTGGCATTAGATGGCATTACATGCTCAGTACTCGGTAACTATTAATCGCTTCGACAACACTAGACACGTGTGACATTTCAACCTTTATTTTGAGCCGAAAAAGAATGAAATCAGTGAAGTGGATCAAAAGTTATTTTATTTTGAAAATAAGGATAAATAAGGAAAAAATTTGCTACATTTTGCAATATCACTACGCTAAAGGCAAGAACGCTACACAGGCTTGTAAAAAAATTTGTGCTGTTTACGGTGAAGATAGTCTATCAACGTCAGCAGCGCAAAAATAGGTTGCTCGTTTTCGTACTAGAAATTTCGGGGAGCGGTGCACTTGGACACGATGCATTTGGACACAGCCAATTACAGCACCGTGTGATTAGAGACATTTGTAGGGTCCCTTGGAACAGCGACTTGTGATTGGACTGTGTCCAATTGCCCCGTGTCCAACTGATACGCCCGAAATTTCGATGTCAAAGATGAATCTTGCTCCGGTCGACCAATCACCGAAAAGTCCGATAAAATCATGGAAAAAGTTAAGCGTGATAAGCATGTGAGCAGCGTGGAGATTGCCAGGAAACTAGGCATCGACCATAAAACAGTTTTGAATCATTTACACAAAGCTGGATACAAAAAGAAACTCGATGTTTGGGTTCCTCACGTGTTGAATGTTAAGAACATGATGGATCAAATTAACATTTGCAATGCGCTACTGAAACGGAATGAAATTGAACTATTTCTGAAGAGAATGATAACTGGTGATGAAAAATGGGTCACATACGACAATCGAACTCGAAAAAGATCGTGCACAAAGAAAAGAGAGAAGGCGCAAGCAATCGCAAAACCTAGATTGACGACGAAGAAGGTAATATTGTGTGTATAGTGGGATTGGAAGGGAATCGTTCATTATGAGCTGTTATCATTCGGTCAAACAATTAATTCCGAACTCTACTGTGAACAACTGGAGAGATTACAATAAGCAATTGAGAGGAAGCGGCCAGAAATGATCAATAGGAGAGGTGTCGCCTTCCATCGCGACAACGCTTGACCACACACATTTTTTATGACTCTGCCAAAATTGCGAGAGGTTGGCTGGGAAATTTTAATGCTTCCACCGTATAGTCCTGACATAGCGCTCTCAGACTGTCATTTATTTAGGTCTTTGCAGAACTCTCTTAATGGTGCAAAGTTGGCTTCGAAAAAGGCATGTGAAAATCACTTGAAGCAGTTTTTCGACCAGAAACCCCAGAAGTTCTATCGCGATGGGATTGTGGCTCTGCCCTAAAAATGACAAAATATTATCGAAAATAAGGGAGCATATTTGGTTTGAATAAATTATTTTTAATACTCTAAGAAAAACACTTGAATTTTACTTAAAAAACGCCATAAACTTTTTCCCAATATTTATATTTTCTTATGTACTTCTTTTCGTAGAAAACAAAAATCATCAGTATAACAACGCCAAACTTAAGGGAAAAAAACATATATACAGGGTGTTCAAAAAGTCCCGGACCGGTGAAATACCTCGAAAACTAAGCATTTTAGAAAAAAATGTTTCAGATAAAAGTTGTAGGGTTTCAAAAGATCTATTTACTGATCTTATCAGTTTGACCTTGGATGGCGTCGCCAAGGTCAGATCGAAATCACATTAACTTTTTTAAATGGAACTGCCTACTTTTTATTGCATATTCTTGTAGCTTATCTCGAGACCTTTCCAAAACACTATAAACAAATGTATTTTCGTTAAGTATTTTTCGAGTTGTGAAGCTTGAAAGTTACAGTACATTACAGCTTTCAAGCCTCACAACTCGGAAAATACTCAACGAAAATAAACTTTCTTGTAGTGTTTTGGAAAGGTCTCGAAATCGGCAAGGTTAGAAAAATTCAAAATGACGGATCCAATATGGCGGTTGAAG
>NW_022639597.1:840409-840564 GCF_010583005.1 Odontomachus brunneus
AAATGCTTAGTTTTCGAGGTATTTCACCGGTCCGGGACTTTTTGAACACCCTGTATAATATTCGTATTAATTAAATGTGTGTGTGTGTGTGTGTGTGTGTGTGTGTGTGTGTGTGTGTGTGTGTGTGTGTGTGTGTGTGTGTGTGTGTGTGTGTG
>NW_022639597.1:840777-858823 GCF_010583005.1 Odontomachus brunneus
TATATATATATATATATATATATATATATATATATATATATATTTCTTTTTTCCCTTAAGTTTGGCGTTGTTATATTGATGATTTTCATTTTCTACGAAAAGAAGTACATAAGAAAATATAAAACGATCCCTGAGCGTGCGGTCGCAGAACTCCTCTATGAAGGTTATACCCTCCTTTCCACTTATCACAGTCATTGCAATTTTATCTGTGTGGCACGCATTTTATTAAATCCTTTGAGGAAGTGTAAAAAAGCATCTATGGTAATATTGAGTCAGAAATATAATATTATTTTTTTTACAACAGAATTAGGCAGTTACTTGAAAGATAATAGAAAATTTTAGAAAAAAGTAGAGAGAAAGAAAGAGAGAATATTTTAATATTTTGATAACTTTTTTTATAAATAAAGTTTTTATAAATAAAGTTCTTTTATAAATAAAGTTTAATTTTTGTAAGGAAAAGTTGCGAATCAATTTATAAATATAATGTTTTTAATAACTATTGTGTTAAATTATTTTTGAGGATAACTTTATCATTCTTACTCTTTACCATTCTTTACTATTTACATATAAAATATTTCAAAATGAATGATAATATAATAATATTTAGACTCTAAACGTGCAAATTGGTAACTCGTTTGAAATGCGGCTCTCTTTTTCCATTAATTACACAATGAGGATATCTCAATCGCAAGGAGAGATTCAAAACGTCATCTATTGAGACTGAATCCTGAATTACGAGAGAGACGTTCTTTTCGACCTTGAATGACGACGACGACACGTCACTCAGACCTGGACATCATAGGGCTTGAGGAGACAACGTGGGTGGCAACAATAGCTCTCTTGAGCGACCAGTTTCAGGTGGCGCGACACGAATTGTACGACTGCGTGGTTTGAAAGTGATTAATCACCGCTGCCGATCGCACGCATATATACGGGCACTCTGTGTAAGAGTATATGTAACTGACAACGAATCGCTCGTCGTCGTCGTCGTTCTTGTCGGTCAGATCTGGATTTTCGATGGGAGAAAACCGCGGGGGGTTCATACCACACTTGGAGGCTCCGATCCTGACAGATCGAAAAATAAAAACGCGGTGACCAGGCGGGACTCTCGGATGGCTTGAGTATGCAGTACGTTCGCAAGATCTAATAAAGATCAAATTTTATCGTGATGAAAACTCGATTTGGTAGTTAGTTTTTCAATCACTGATTAACCTTCGTGTCCAGAGTAATTCGTATTTCCTCGATATGATATAGCAATTTTCATTGTATATCAACTATTCAAAAAGAAAAGCAAGAAAATCTAGACCGTTTTGCCGTTTTCCCATCTTTACAAAAATACTGAAGACGCATTATTCGAAATCTTTTGATCGCAAAAAATATATTTACAAAGAAATGCACGAAAAGAAATATAATTTCCCAATTTTGATGACCTTATAATACGTTGAAATTAAAAGCAAAATAGGAAACATGTAATTTTTTATATGTGCACTTTTAAACAGTAAAATTCTTTTTGAAAAAGGAACGGTTTTCTTCTTCCGCGACTAATATCGCTGAATTTACGAAAAATAAAAAAAGGTTTAAAATAAAAATTAAATGTATGGTTTCTTGAAAATATTTTACAATAACGTTTCAAAATAAAAAAAAAAATTATATTTCTTATTATACTTCCACGGCTTATTATTACTTATTACTTATTGTTACTTATTGTTACTTATTATTGTTTTACATTAATAATTTCTTTTTTATCTTAAATGAAAGGGTATTTTATGCCAAATCCAATCATATATTACATAGTTATATTCCGAAAAGTTAAATTATATGGAAATATCTTCATATGTACGCTAACAATAGCAACTTACCGCTCGATATATGTAGTCCACACAACACATTCTTTTCATACTTATTTTCAGTAAGAGATAACAATTAGTAAAGACTTATATTATATTGCAGAAGAAAGTTTTTTAATCTATAATAATTACAACGATTCCCAGTAAACAAGAAATATTAAATAGGTATTTATGGCTTTTGAAAACAATGATCATATATATATATATTTTTTTTTGTAATTATATTTAATATTTGTAACTATATCTAATGTTTGTGCACTATATTCAATGGATATTTTTAAAATGTTACACACATGATAATATTCTTTTATAAATGTTCGAAGAATATTTTAAAACTATGAGACGTAGCATTTTAAAAAAATTTTGTGTTATTGCTTAATAAGCAAGAAGCATGATAGTAATATTCAAAACAGTATATGGCATTTCATATTATCATTCGAATACCCTTATGAAAAAAAACTCCAAATTTTAAAAATTAACTCTTAAATTTGTGGGTTGACCATCAAATTTGAAAGTTGACCACAAAAGTTGGGTATTAACCCTGAAAATTTGGGGGTAGACTCTCAAATTTTCAGGGTAGATCCCAAATGATTTGGTGTCAACTCCAAAATTTTGGTGTTGACTCTTAATGAATAGTGTTGAACGTGAAATTTTTAGGATAAACCCCAAATGATTCGGTGTCAACTCCAAAATTTTGGTGTTAACTCTCAATGAGTAGTATTGAACCTGAAACTTTCAAAGTAAACCTCAAACGATTCGGTGTCAACCTCCAAGATTTAATACTCACTCTCAATTTTAAATGTTAACATTTAATCTTTCAAATTAGACCTCCAAATGTTTCGGTGCCAACCGACAAGTTTTGATATTAACCCCGAACGGTAAATAATTAAAATAAATAAATCTAAATAAATCCCAGAGTTTTATTCGCATGAACAACAGTCATCTCTATATGCTGGCCGTAAGGTCGGATAATAATCAACCTAAATGGAAATCATTTGTATTAAAAAATTTATGTTAGTCAAATTTAGTACATATGAATTGTATATGCTGTGCGCAAATGTTAACATAGATAGCACAGAGAACTCAAAAAGAATTAAAAAATAATTCAGTCGTATATCACAATTCTGAGTTCATTTTCAGATGCAAAAAGAATTCTTCAAAGTTCAGTTCAGTGAAAAGAATTCTTTTTGCATTTAAAAATGAATTCAGAATTGCTGATATACAACTGAATTCTTTGTGAATTTTCTGTGCTATCTGGGAAGATAATAACGTACTTGTTTTATATGATTGATAAAATAACATATTAATGGGTAACTAAAAAAATGTTTTTTAAAAATATATTGAAATAATACATATATTCTGACTTTCATTCAGACTATTATTTTCAGTATTACTATCCCATACAGCACAGAAGTTTGAAGCAATATTGATACACGTTGCAACATTGCATATTGCAATGCAATGTTGCAGAAACATTATAGGGACATTAATTTGAAATATTGCTTTAACAATATTACAGCAATATTTAAAAAATATTGCGAATATAATATATTTTACTTATTTACTAATTATTTTTGTTACTCAATGAACAAACAATATTTAAAAAAACATTTTTAAAAAATTTGAAGACATTTTTAAAACATTAAAGATAATGGGTCAAGTTCTTTTTTTTCATTAAAATAACGTTTTTTAACGTTTGAAAGATTGTTTTGTTTTTTACTATTTAATAAACATTTATTTTTACATTTAAAAACGTTTTTCTAAACGTTAACATTTAAAAAATATTTTCTAAATGTTAAAATAAATGTTTATTAAATATTAAAAATTAAAACATTTTCCAAACGTCAAAAAACGTTAAAAAAACGTTTTTTAATGAAGAAAAGAGAACTTATTCCATTGTTTTTAACGTTTTAAAAATATTTCTTCAAATGTTTTCTAATTGTAATGTTTTGTAATCTCAACACCTAGGTAAACATATTTTACAGAAATATTTTATGCATATATCTCTGACTTCTCTTTTATTCTATGAAATATTTCAAGTACAAATAGTTTATTTTGTGATTGTACTAAATAATATTATAAGAAAATTATAATTAGTACTTCGGCTGCGCATATGATAATAAAAAGCACTTAGTATCAGTTGAAGAAATAACGCAGCAGCCTAGGTGGTAGATTAGGAACCTGGAGGTGTCTGAGGTTTCGAGTTCGCGATCCACCCAGTACTGAGTAAATTTTCAGGTGTGAAAATAGTGAAAAATTAAATAAGAGTTAAATTTCATTTAAAATTAACATAAGCTAACTAGTTGTAATCGTTTCTGCAAGATATATTTTTCCGTTTAGGACTTACATTTATTTGAGATTTTTATTTAAGGTTAACCCTCATTTCGGTGTTGACCGTCAATTGACGACCCGAATTTATACTAAACATTTGAGGGTTCTTTTGAGGGTATTTTTACAACCAAAATTGGGTGTTTTTTTCGTAAGGATATGCTCTCTCCTTAAACTTATATTGGACGTACTAGAGATATATATAAAATTTTAGTAAACTGCGTATAATATTTCTTGTATATTACATCATTTCTCGAACACTCTTAGGATATATTAAATTCGACAGCGATATTTAATTGTTGAATGTTATAAGTTATAATGTTATAAGTATATTCGGGAAGTAATATAGTTTAAAAGATGCTGTTTTAAATATTTATGTTTTAATGTCAAGAACAGTTGCAGATATTACTGAACTGTATTGTTGAACTATATTGCCAAGCAGAAGTCGAATTCTTCTTACCGTAAAGTTTGAAGTTCTTAATTCGAAGTTATCGTTACATAAAGATCGCAGAGCGTCCGCAACCTTATAGAAATATCATACTAAGAATCATTGATAATTACTTATTTTCAATATTAAAAATACTGGATAATAAGTAATTATCAATGATTCTTAGTATGATATTTCTATAAGGGAAGGACGACAGTTAGCTGCCGCCAAAAAGTCGCGCGCGACTCGGATTGTATCAAAAGTTGCATTAAATATCGAATCAGTAAGAACCAAAAAGAAAAACCTACAGTTAATAAATTTTTTGCTACACACTTTATATTGCCCGGGTTTTTCTAACAATTTTCGCTCTGAATTTGACCTAACTCCCGAGAAACAAATCTTCACTCTTCATTCGCCCTAAATCCCGAGAAACCAGCCTATTTCCAACTTAAAGTAAAAGTGAGCTACTTGTCTCGTTTAGTCAAAAAATCTCTATATGTTTTTGTTTTTTTGCTAAAATAATTTAAATATTTTTATGATGAGAAAGATCAGTATAAAATTTCTCATGATTAGAATAAATTGTTTCATATTTCATGTCTTGTATTTTTTAAATTAATTTATTGTTTTTTTAGTCGTTTTAATATTTGATTAAAAATTCGAAAGTCATCATAATGACACTGGTTCTCTCAAATACATAGTATCAACATTTATCATATATTGACCGTTGTTGCGTTATTTCAATATTTGTTAATATGTTATTACAATATTTTTTAAGCAATATAGAAGTATATTATAAACACCATTCACCAAAATATCGTCGGAGCTTATTTACACTATCAGTTTCTGTTCGATTATTAGAGGTAAAGTTTTAAATGATGCGGTCTAAAAAAAATAGATGGCCTGTATTGAATCGGAACTACGAAGGTATACATTGCAACAGAATTTTCTGTACAACTTTCTGCCGGTTATGATATCTCTGCGATAGCTTAAAGAAACAAAGAAATTTACCAAAATATAGTAATATTAGGCCATGTACGGTATCACCGCATCACGATAATTCGTGACACTAATATTTTTCAACACAACTTTCGCCAGAAATACTTTGACCAAACGAGACCGTTAGCTCACTTTTACTTTAAGTCGGAAATAGACTGGTTTCTCGGGATTTAGGTCAAATTCAGAGCGAAAATTGTTAGAAAAACCCGGACGTTAAAACTGCATAAAAGGGTATACACCTCCAATTGTTTTCTTTTTGAAATGTGTTATAGACGATGAAATTCTGAGTACCTTTTTTCTATACAACTATATGGGGGTCGCATATAGATTCAGAGATATTCGGCTTTAAAATTTTGAAAGTGTACATTAGACCGGGTCGAATTAGGAAAAAGTTTGCGGATCAAAATCCAATAATTCGGAAAAGTTGCTACTCACAAATGCAAGTATAATGCAAAAAATTTTTTTTAAATCGGTCAATATCTTCAGTCGCACAAGGTGCACAAAATTTTTTATTTTTGATGCAAAATGTGAAATGTTATGAAAAGATCAAAATAAAGTGGTCATCAGAAGGCTGTGAAACTCAACCTAGTAGGTTGATTGAAGATCAAAAATTGCAAAATAGCAATTGAGAGAGGTAGAAAATCCTTCTATTTTGGGGGGAGAGAGTCATTTTCGACAAAATTGGCCAAAAATCTTAAAACAGCAATTTTTTATTTGTCAGTTCAGAACATGTCAAAGTGATAGAAAGAACATTTTATGTTCCCCACCTCCTCACTCAACCCCTCCGATGCACACACCCCCACATTTATTTTTACACATTTGTGCTCTTAGTATTGTAACAATCCGCGCTGGATCCTCCAGCGTAAACCGCAACAACGCGTGTAAGAAAAACATGTAGAACAATGCATAAGGACAACGAGTATAAAAACGCGCAAAGACAACGCGCAACGACAAAGCGTAGAAGAAACGCATAAACAAACAGACCGCCCAACATCCGCGGGACACAGCGAATCAAGCGAGATTCGCGTATAAAACCCGCCGCAAATTTCAGATCTAGATCAAATCACGATCTTCCGAGAGATCAGATCTACTGATTCTTTCGATCTCGAAGAGATCCTCGAACCATCTTCTCGATACCACTCCTGGCAGACTCCCGTTCGCGGATACGCGACAGTCACTCCGCCTTCGACGTCACGAATACGTGACATCGACAGTGTTCCGAAATACCACTTCTGGCGGATTCCCGTTCGCGGATACGCGACAGGAATCATTTCGCCGTCGGCTCACGGATTTATGACGCCAACACTCTGTATAAATACAGCTTCTGTGGGATTCCCAGTCCGCGAAGAAGCGTCCGGGAAGAATCAATCCGCCGGAATGTCGCCTTAACGCGACCTCCACACCGTTTAACCGGATCTCGACGTCGCGTTAACGCGAGCGAGATCACTCCGCTATTGAGTCGCCACGTGCGACCTCATCTCCGCATCGTCGAAGTACCGCTCCACTGCTTCGACACCGTACCGTATTGATCCGCGACGTGGATCACACCGCCGTCGACTCGCAAAGACGCGAGCCAAATTCCATATTATAAGAGACCGCTGCGGTCCGCTAGTCGTTCGATATTGTAGTTATTATTCGATATTGCTCGTTAACGATACACAGTATCGTTTTTGTATATACAGTGTCCAAAAATTATACTCATTTTATGCAACTTCTTTTGTTAATAACTTTTTAACGAACAACGAGCGATGGCTAAAACCTTCTGAGAGTTACTCAGGAGGGTGACCTCTACAATATATGTCAAGGTCAAGGTCATTGGAGCTGACTCTTCTATAGTCTATAATTACCGAAACTTCTTTTGTTAATAACTTTTTAATAAACAATGAGCGACGGCTAAAATTTTTTAAAGGTTATTTAGAGTCCTTGATAATATATATCAAGATCAAAGTCATCGGAGGTGGGTTCCCTAAAGTAAATAATTACCGTTCATGTCACATGTAATATAGATTTTCAGTACTAGGGCCCTATACCTAGGGCCTCTTTTCATAGAAAAGCTGCGCAACGACGTCTACCGATCCAATAATTGTCGATAAGTGGTTACGGAATAGGGCCCCTGGCATGAAACTTCAAACGCAGCCATTGTGTAAATACTCACTTAAAACAAAAAAGTAAAATATTTTTAAAATAAATAAGGAACTATAACAACTCATTTTTTAATCATTATACCCTTATAGAAATATCATACTAAGAATCATTGATAATTATTTATTTTCAGTATTAAAAATACTGGATAATAAGTAATTATCAATGATTCTTAGTATGATATTTCTATAAGGATATCACATTATCCTGACTTTGATGTCAAATGGACGTCATTTTGATGTTATTGTGATTTTCTGTTTTAGTGCACAGTTTCACTCCAAAAACAAATATCCAAAGTGCATTCAAAAACGTCCTGGAGATGTCTTGTGGACGTTCCATGTTCTCATGACGTACCTGAACATTTCTTGTGCTGTTAGGAAAAAATCACTATAAAAACATTCCAACGTCAAGAATTTATCACATATTCATCAAAAAAACTACATCAAATGATATCATGATGATATTTCTTGAAATGACTTTCATGTGATGTCAGTGATATTTGTATGAGTTTGTGTTCTACTTGAGATTGCTATTTTGCAATTTTTGACCCTCAATCAATCTACTGGGTTGTTTCACCGCCTTCTGAGGATTGCTACTTCATTTTGATATTTTCATAAAATTTCACATTTTGGATCAAAAATAAAAAATTTTGGATCTTACGCGATCGTTACGCGATCGTTACGCGATCTGAAGATATTGACCGATTTCAACAATTATTTTGCATTATGCTTACATTTATGAGTAGCAATTTTTCGCACTATTGGATTTTGATTCGAAAACTTTTCCCTAATTCGACTCGGTCTAGTATACATCCTAGATAGCCAAATCTGCGCTACCAGATTTTGTGCAAAGTCTGTCAACAGTGTCTATTGATAGAATGGCAACAGATTGCACACAGAAACCGTTTTATCAGTCTCTGACGACAGATTGATGACAGATGCGCACAAAACCTGCCGACAGACTTTGACGGCAGATTGGCGGTAGATTGCTGGCAGATTCTGTTTTGTAGATAGGCTATTTAATTCTATCTAAGGACTATATGTACGTTATTAAATGGGATAGTTTTACATGTACTACACCATGTGAAACTACGAGAGGAGTCAAGATAATTATATTATCCAATAATTGTACACATGTATACAATAAAAACAATTTTTACTTTTTAAAATTGTATTACACATTTCTTATAAAAAAGTAACAATAATAAAGAAATAAAGAGTACAGGTAAAGAGTAGTACAATGGTTAAATGGCTAGTTTAAATGGTCATTTAAAGGTGTACATATGCCATCGCCAATAAAAATTGTTTTCATAATTTTTCATACAATTTCTCATTATTATTATTACTTTTCAAATGTCATTAAATTTTATATGTCATTAAATCTGAACGATTTAACCGTCATGCGATAAGTACTGAAGATAGCGAAGGCACCGAATAAAATATTAATCCCGCCGTGTAAATAACTTTTACAAAATTTTTGTAATAGTTTATTTGAAAATATATCATGCTTCGATTTTGATAAAATTTAATACAATCTAAACTGGACGATCGACCAAGTAATTCGCACATGTAAAAGCACAGTATTTTATTAGCATGATGAAAAAATGTCATTATCTGCTGTTTTATTGCAGTGATTTTCTATACAGTCCCTCGTAGAAAATTAATTTTGAATTATCGTGTCAATCTCTCTTACATAATTTATATGCTGAACGGTTTTATTTTGCGGCTTAAAAGGCGAAAAAACTTTAAGAATTTCTTCCTTAAACCTTAAGTGGGTAATACAAAGCATTTTTTATCAAGTAAAGAATTGGCATAGTGTCTAAGGCGATGGACGATTATCCAAAAGATGTCTTCGATTCAAGTTCGAATCTCACCAGAGAAAATCTTAAAAATTATGAAAAAGTAATATAGGAAAACTCATATTTTCTCATTGTATTTTACGAGTATTTATGAGTATTTATGAGAAAGCATTCATTCTATGAGTAATTATGAAAAATTTTCTACTAAGGATTTAATTAAGGAACCTACGAAACGACAGGATCTACGCGCAATTTGCCGCCAGTCTGCCGTCAAAGTCTGTTAGCAGGCTCTGCGCGCAATCTGTCGCCAATCTGATGTCAGAGACTGATAAAACGGTTTAGTTACACGGTTAAGGTTACCGTGGCACCTTAATTATTTTTTACCATATTTCAATAATATAAAGACAACTATATGGCGGTCGCTTTTAGTGTTTCCGAGATATTAATAAAAAATATGCTTGTCTCTAGCTGTGTAACTGGAGGACTACATCCACCAGACTCCCTGCAACCCTTATAGAAATATCATACTAAGAATCATTGATAATTACTTATTTTCAGTATTAAAAATACTGGATAATAAGTAATTATCAATGATTCTTAGTATGATATTTCTATAAGGGCGCAACAAGAATTGGTAGGAAAAAATAGAAATATCGAAAAATCCCGTAAGATCTTTAAAGATGAATTAGATTATCAAAAACAAAATCTTATATACGCTTTAGAAACCCTTATAGAAATATCATACTAAGAATCATTGATAATTACTTATTATCCAATATTTTTAATACTGAAAATAAGTAATTATCAATGATTCTTAATATGATATTTCTATAAAGGAAAGGTTGCAAGAAAGGAAAACGATATTCGGGAAAGAATACATAAATACTCGTACGAAAACATTAAGACACAGAAAATTAAAGAAGACAAAGAAGATAAAATTCACAATTTCAAAGATAATATAAATCTTGCCGAAAACGTTGATAATGCGCCAGTAATTGATTTCTGAATTTCACCTAATCTTAATAATTATTTGCAGCCTAATAATAAGGTTAGTATAAAAAAAATTAAACCTAAACATCATATCAATTTGCATAAAGCTCCAATTTCAGACTCATTGAACACCAATACTTATAGACAAAACAATGACGTAACTTTTAACTTACAAAGGAAGTTGCGGAACTGCCCCCCCCCCCGATTTTTATGCGCTTTGGATATATTGTAGAGCATCAAAAAGTAGTCGACACGTATTTTTTTTATCAGCCATATATTGAGTTTAAGAGTTGAAACAGTCCCTTGAAAAAAAATGACTTTTCTATTTTTATTGAATATTTCCTAAAATATAAAGTATATGAAAAAATATTTCCTACAAAAATTGTACAGTATTTAACGCTCTTTGAAACAATATATTAAATTTTTTCAAAAACATCAAATTTTTGAACCCCCCCTCCCTATTCATTACCTTTGCAAAATTTGTAAGTTTTTGTAAGGACAAAAATTGTACAGCATTTCATACCAAATCGATCCATATATAATATTATAAGGTGGTCTTGATTAAATAGTTGGAAAATGTCGTGATAATATCGTGCTATACACGTCATGCCGTTCAAGTAGATGGATGCTGTAGCTAGATACGTTACTATAAGTAGGGGAATGTAATTAATTGTAGAAAAATAATACATAGACAATTACATATATTTAATGTATAATGTTTACAATTTATAATGTTATTATAATATTTTAAAATTATATAATATAATCATGATATAATCATATATCATGTGTATGAGTCATACATTATCTACAGTCCCGTGCCCAAAGAGGAAGATCGAATTACATCAACAACTACTGTTTAGTACTAAAAATATGTTTTATTTGCTTCGCGCAACACAATCATGTGATCATCATGCGAAGTTTAATTTAGTCATTTCATCGTACTGCGTACAATTTAGACTATATAAATGTCCGCAACATTTCAAAACGTGCATTTCGTTTCGTGAGTTGGTACTGTGAAGAATTGTGTGTTATATACGAATTATGCGTTGTACAGTAACCGTTATACAATATGTTATATATCATAATACTGAAATTATGTAAGTATTTATTAACTTGTATAATTATTTTACGCTTACCACTCTTTACTTTTATATTATTGAAATAATAATAGTTTATTCAGTTAGTATTGTACGGAAAAGGAGATAAAATAGAGTAATAGTTAAATTGTAGAATATATTTATTAATGGATCAATATTGAAACGTAAAAAATAATTCTTGTGCTACTTTAGACAAAAAAGAAATACAGTTATGTCAATCAAAAATGTGTACACTGTTTCTTGTTTTTTTTGTTAGCGAAACAGTAACTATGTAACGTGTTTATGAAGGATGCTTCATCCGTATAGTCCCAACAAGAAATTAGAAATAGATTAATATTCTATTTTCTATATAAAAATGTATGATATATGTGTACGATATAATTAAATAGCAACATTTCTTGGTTTTAACGTTTAATTTTTATAATTTACTTTTTTTTATTAAAATAAATGAAACAATATTTAATCTAGATTCTTAATTATTTTAAAACTTTGAGTGTCATTTTCATATACAATATAGATTAGCATCAATTTTTGGAAAATTTGTTCATTATTAATCTGGTACGGATAATACAAACATCCTTAATTAAATATATTTAAACGATAAAACAATTAGTAAAGAACGGTCACATCGTGCCAACTTACTCTTAAGCGTATTAACAACATTTCTGTTATACGTTTATATGTTGGTACTTCTAAAAAAAAGTACTTCTATAAACTTGAAACGGTTATTTATATTATAAAAATATAGGAGAAGATTATTGTAGCTTTACTTGTAATTGTGACAAACGATATTGATGGTCCAACGGACATATTTGTGAGGTCCTACTATAATTATTATCAATTGATAAGATAATTTTTTGTTTGTTTTACATGTTTACATATTTATGTGAACATTTTGTACATTCGTCTCCCTATTATCTCAACAAATATAACGTAAATAATGCGTTTATAATTGCGTTTTGATTTATTAATTTCTTTTAGATGCACTGTATATCTGATATCAAGAGACAGAAGAGAAGAAAACAACGTCCAAAATAAGAAGACATAACATTAATTATAAAGTATGTTTTATTTTTTATATAATCACAGTTTTATATCACAGTTTTATATAATCACAGGTGGAGACAAACATTTATTTTTAATCTGTTCCAGAATGATGTCATGTAATGCATAGAATGCCATACTGTTACTGTACGCAACATTCTCTGCATTAGACCTTCCACAAAGTCCGATAACTTCGGAGGAAATAGAAATGAAGGAGAAGGTTGAATACATGCTGAAAGAAATTGGAAATGATAACGAATTTGAAATAGAAGAGGAGCAAGCACTAGATTTTTATGATCCAAATGAGATTCCACATGCAAAAACAGTTGATTTGTTTCATCATGTTGAAGATGAGAATTATCTTCCAGAAGAAGTTATTTGTACTTCTGTTGAAGCAGCAATATCAAACGACTACAAAATGCAAGCTGTGGAATACTGGAGAAGCGGTAAAACAAGACCAAAATCATTGGAGTCGGTAAAACACAATTATAAACAAGTAACATCGCTACGACAATTACGACGATGGGAAAAGTATATCCATGCATGTGGTACAAGAAGAGAAAAATTGCAAAGAATTGCTGAATATACATTAAACACTTTCAATGAAACGCTTCAAAGAGGAATGATAATTCATGATATTGACATCGGTCGATGGGCTTCTCAAGCACAACAAGAGGTAAATGCGCCAGGATTCATAGCGTCACATACGTAGATACACAGATTCAAAAAACAACATAATATAGTATCTCGTAAAATAACGAAATTTGTCACGAAAAAATCTTTGTTATCAAAATCAGATTTGGAAAATAAGTGCAAAACATTTACAACAAATGTTAAATATTTTATCAATCATTATGGAGTAGAAAATATTTATAATTCGGATTAGAGTGGATTCCAGTTAGAACTTCACGCCGGTCGTACTTTAGCAAATAAAGATGCAAAAACAATAGAATCTGTAGTACAGTCTGTATCCGCAACCACGCATAGTTACACAATACAGCCAACTATTTCTGCTGATGGTAGATTATTGTCGCCTCTTTTCATCGTATTAAAAGAATCCACAGGAACGTTTGGTCCACGACCCTTATAGAAATATCATACTAAGAATCATTGATAATTACTTATTTTCAATATTAAAAATACTGGATAAGTAATTATCAATGATTCTTAGTATGATATTTCTATAAGGGGAGTGCAGCAATCGTTATTTAACGCTCCTAACATTTACGTAATGGCTTCAAAATCAGGTAAATTAACATGAAATCATGTAAAAACCTGGTTGAGAGAAATTTTCTTTCCGAGCGTCAGGCCACAATCTGTATTACTATTAGATTCTTGACATTGAGTGGACATTGTCCCAACATAATTACCGAAAGTAGACCAGATTCTGCAACAGATATATATTTTCTAACAATTCCGGCTGGTACGACGGGAAAAATACAACCACCTAGATGTATATGGCTTCCGTTTGTGGAAAAATTGTATCAAATATTTGTCTGATAATGTTATGTTACTCGATCTTGCAATTGATCTTCATAATAAGAACAATATCTTGAAATTGCAGTCATTAACACACCATCAATTCTCGTCACCTAGGTTTCAAAATTTATTTAAATTTGCATGGTTTAAAAGTAAATATTTACAGACTAGACCGCCAGAGTTCGAGACACCGGTTGATTTTTGTTTCAAAAAAGATCCTAAAGTACAATACGATATTTGTGGCGAAACTGCTATAATTACTTGTTCTTGGTACAAACGATCATTTTGCATCACATATTTCTTCCATGAGCACCACCTTTGTTACGAATATGTGCCATAAGTAAAACACATTTATTTTCTGTGTATGCAAATCCTCTATCGATTTTTTTCTTAATATTATATTAATATGATTTTAAAATATGATATATGATATATGATTTTAAAATATTATAATAACATTATAAATTGTAAACATTATACATTAAATATATGTAATTGTCTATGTATTATTTTTCTACAATTAATTACATTCCCCTATTTACAGTAACGTATCTAGTTACAGTATCCATCTACTTGAACGGCATGACGTGTATAGCACGATATTATCACGACGTTTTTCAACTATTTAATCAAGACCACTTTATAATATTATATATGGATCGATTTGGTATAAAATGCTGTACAATTTTTATCCTTACAAAAACTTACAAATTTTGCAAAGGTAATGAATAGGGAGGGGGGGGGTTCAAAAATTTGATGTTTTTGAAAAAATTTAATATATTGTTTCAAAGAGCGTTAAATACTGTATAACTTTTGTAGGAAACATTTTTTCATATACCTTATATTTTAGGAAATATTCAATAAAAATGGAAAAGTAATTTTTTTTCAAGGGGCTGTTTCAACTCCTAAACTCAATATATGGCCGATAAAAAAAAATACCATTTAAATCAGAAAAACTAATGGATCCTTGGACAAGTCAAACAGTATAAGCGCTAGTCCACGCGCCCGAATCAGCTGACTGAGAAGTCAGCTATAGACGAAATTGAGACTCAACGGCCTATGTTGATACGCAGTCGAGCCAAACAAAATACACAGACAAATATGCTCGACGAAGATATAAGATTAAAGAGACACAACATACCACCGAGACCTCTACCTGCGGACACTGACGAGAAAAGTGAAAACAAATTACCTATTATTTACAATTATGGAATTACAGGAAACCACGTATAATCGATATACAAACCAGAACAAGCAACCTTGAATTCAAGGATTTGTATTTTTTACAGAAGGATAATCTGTTATCACTTACACTTTACTGACATTTTGGTAAACCCTTTAGACTCTGATACCCTTAAATTATTCGAAAGACAGGAAATACCTAAGTTAATAGATTTATCACTGGGAATTGCAAAACTGATCAAAAAAACGCAAAAGATATCATATCATATTGTCCATTAGCGAAGATCAGAAAGGATCTACAATGATTTTGAACAATATAAACCAAGGAATCACTAATTTACGAAAAATGACCGAGAATCTGAAGCTTATCAGCATAAGTGTCGCTAAAAGCGAACACATACTAAACGTTCCTTAGAACGATATTAAAACGAAATTTCAAATAGGATTTTTTTATTCAGATATACAGATAATTTTTTGTAATGGATTAATTAAATACCCATCCGAGGATATACAGACAATTCTTCAAGAGATGCACTGTTCACCAGTAAGAGACCATCGAGGAGTTACAAAAACATACAACAGAATACGCCAGAACTATTATTGAGAATACTTGAAGGAAGATGTTCAATGATACATCCAACAATATTTGCAATGCCAATTACAACAATTGATTCAGGTTAAAACGAAAGAGCCAATGATAATAAGAGACACTCCAGGATGGATTTTCGATAAAATAGTACTGGACATTACCCCGCATTAGCGCAGGTAACAAATACATTCTTACCATGCAGGATCAATTAAGCATATTTTGTCTAGCGGTGCTACTACCGGACCAAATTGCCTCCAACATCGCTGATAAATTTGTGAAGAGATTTATCACCATCTTCGGTCCATCAAAAGCTGTACTCACGGACCAAGAAAGAAACTTCATCAGCGACCTAATGAGAAAATTAATTAATTACCGAATTAAAAAGTTCTGCACCACTGCTTTCCACTCTCAATCAAATGGATCGTTGAAAAGATTGCATCACGCGCTAGGAGAGTACGTGAAGTAGTACGCCAGCAGCGAGAAGGAATGGGACGAATGGGTAAACCTAGCTACGTAAAATTATAACACCAGTATACACGAAGGGACTAAGCACATTCTATATGAATTAGTTTTATGTAGACCTGTTCGAATACCTTACTCGAAGACGACAAAATAAAAGCATACGATAATTACTTGATATAGTTATTCACCCGACTACGAATGCAGACTCAGGCTAACAGTAATCTTATTGACGACAAGCATAAATCTAAGGCCCTTTATAACAAAAAGATAAATCTTTAAATATTTAAACCAGGGGATTAGGTATTTTTATTACAGGGACCAAAACCTGAAAAATTTGGCGATCAATATACCGGACCTCATTGAAATATTAAATAGAAATAACGTCAAAATCAAATTGAAAAGAAATAGTCGCGTTGTACATTTTAATAGGCTCCTCAGCTCGCACATTACTCCACAGGAAGCCGTAAAAAGAAATTAAACCCCAGACTCTGCTGCTCCGACAGGGTACTCAAGTCAATTGTAACCCGTGAGCTCCTGTTATACCTGATAGGAGCTCCTTAGGACTCACTCATTATTCTTATTCGATGGTAAAAGGACCACCAAAATCGATATAAATTCTACAGAACTACAAGATGCTAAAAGTTTCAAGAACCTCATCGACAACTTTTCACACATAACCACTGTATCATCTTCTCCACCCAACATCACCGAATACCAACAGCTCCGATCTACATTTCCTCAAGAGGAGAACACCTCATACTCCTTGTGCTTCAAAAAATAATATACGCAGTAACTAACCTTTTATTTTCTCTGTCTGCTCTCATTACAGAAATAATCATACCTTATATTGATACCCATTGACGCCAAGTCCACAACCTGTATACATTATACGGGTAGAATTGCCTACCGTCTTTTGGGTCCAATTAAAATATAAAAGAACCAATCTGATAGAATTGCAAGAAAATCTGAAGTGTTAGATGGAAAGAAGAAAGAACCGATATACATTGCTTCCCTATGCTGTCCATATGAATCAGACAATAATCAAAACGAGGGTAGCTGATACAGAGGGGAGACCACGGCAATCCATAGAAACTCTGTTACAGTATGCTTGGGCGATTGGAAACAATACACGAGAAAGCAATTTGAGAGGTGTATCAATTGCCAATTCCACGAAGAACCGTGGCATGTCATAGCATACGGACTACATGGAATCAAATCCATAGGTTCCATATGGGGAACTAAAGCGCGAACTCTAACGAAAATTCTAATTGAGGAAGAAAAGGGATGAATGAAAATCAAAAGGACAGTCGTAACTCGAACCGTAGATATTGAACTACGAATACATCATCAGAACCAATTGGGCTCCATCACACTGAAAAATGAACTAGTACGTTTAGGACAAGCGCAACTAACGGTCCACTCAAATTAACGCCCACACCCATCCATATGATAAGTGTGATACATGCACCTTTCTAGTATAAAAAATATATTCTATTATAAAAAAAATAATATAAAAAATATATAAACAATACTATCGAACAGCGCGTGACACACACACACACACACACACACACATACACATATGTACATATATATATATATATATATATATATATATATATATATATATATATATATATATATATATATATATTATATATA
>NW_022639597.1:859763-861483 GCF_010583005.1 Odontomachus brunneus
TTATGAATCTCATATAAGGACGCATCTATATGATAATATGCGTGTAACATTATGGGCATGCGTGCGCGCACCATGATATCACTGTGACAACATTTTGTTATCTGGGAGGTTAACAAACTGTGCAAATTTGCCTCGCTTTTCGGGAGACGTTAATACGTTAATAGGAAACAATTGACGATTAGACTCAGTAGCATGATATGGTCGTGTTGTCCACCTTGCTATTCCGCACGCAGCGTACGAGTCGCTCGAGCATCAGGAGCGTCGTGCCTCTATCGTTCCAATTAAAAGAAATAAGAACGAGAAGAAATAATTAAAACCGTCTTTTGGTGTAAACAATATGCTATTACTCTTTATAAAGTGACATTTAATTGTTTTGAAAAATTTATTCACGATATTTGTTTTTTCGGTGTCTGTTTGCATTCTAGTCGCCATTTTGGGTTCGCCATTTTGAATTTTCAAAAAGGCCATACGTCATCGCAAACTAGACATTTCAATGAAAATTTTAAGCCCTTTTAAAGAATTTTATCTAAAAAATTGAAATGGGCAGGGGGGTGGCCGATTTGACAGAGAACACCCCATATATATTGTTTTGACGCTGGTGTCACCTTGTCAGGAAGGCTCGTTCGCCAAGGCGGTTGTAATAACGATGACTCTCTTTGTTATACCAAATTGCCGTTTATTATTGTCTCAGATTAAATTAGATGTGAGGCGGGCGATAGGCGATACTCGCGAGATAATAATTTATGCACTTGTTCAAAGGCGTGTCTTGGTCGCTTACTGCTCGACGTCAAGAAGGTCTCGCTGCTAATAACGAAAAAACATCTGGCCAGCAACGAGACTCCTATATCGGTAAATGTCGCGCGCAGTATACCAACGGAAACGGTTTCGGAAAGCGGATTTCGGTTATTTTTCCGTGGCGAGACAAAGATGATGTCCAACGATAACCACGTTTTGCTCGCTTCGCGTTACGGCTCGGACTCGTTCTCACACGGCACGAATAAATATTATTATTTATATCGATCTGGTTCGGACAGCGAACCAATCTTTCGCACGCGGAAGGTATGAGCGATCGACAGCTTTCGGGTCGCGAAAAGGGGGGGTTCATCATCTGATATCAACACCGCGGTTAGTACAGGAGAGATATACGCGTGTTTTGAACGGTATCGATGAGCTATTACTTTGTTGTCTTGGAGCATATTTAACCTGACGATGATTCCGAAACATATATATATATACACACAAGATAAACATATGATTTAATACTTAAAAACAAATATGCCTTACATTTTTATTTTAAGGCGTAATTGTTTTTAACCATTAAGTCAGCCATTAGTTTAAGCCTTTACAGATATTATACTAGTAATAACAAAACAATAAATCAAAATATTTTTTATGCCAGTAATGTCAGTAATACATGCAAGTATATTACAAAAAGAGAGGTTAGATTATTAATAATAATAAATATATTACATTAAATTATTTCGAATAATAAAATTTATTATTATTCTTACATACCTGATTGAAGACGAGTATGAAAATCAGCATTTTCTATTATTTTATATAACTCTCCTTTATATTCATATATTTTTTCTATGACATCACTTTTCTCACTAGACGTCGCCATGTTAGATTGTATCACTTTCCGCTCAAATAGCGTAAATGAAAACCGCTACAAAATATGGCGTCCGCTCCCTCAACTTGTTGAGATGTAACAACTGAG
>NW_022639597.1:862666-868783 GCF_010583005.1 Odontomachus brunneus
GGCGAGCCTTAAGCTCACCAATTACGTATTTTTATACCGAATACGTATAAAAAAAAATGACGATGAATGTAAGAAACATTTTAAAATTGTTACAAGAAGCTTTTAATTATCCACAATATAATTATTTTTTACTTTCTTTTAAATTTTTAAAGAGAAAAACTATTAAATTTAATAAATAACAATTTTTGAGTTGCTATTTTAATATTTGATTTTATTTCTAAATTTTTTAGTTACACTTTATTAAAGCACAATACAAATAAGTTTTATACATTTTTAATATTTTTTCTAAAAAAAGTATTATTTACAAAAACATGCTATTTTTTACTGTAAAACTCTACAAAACAATTAATTAATTTACTTTTTCAAAGAACTTTTAAAGATAAATAGATAATAGTTTTTTTTTAAGATGCAATTTATAATTGACCTATAGAATATCATTAAACAATAAATCATAAAATATTATTCAACATTAAACAACGAGTACAAAAGTTTTTGGTGTAGTACAAATTAGTACAAATTAAATACTAGTAGAATCTTTTTTTACTTTTCGTGTATTAAAAATTTTTAATCTGTTCAGTTTGATGTCGAGTGAACAGGACTACAATTTTCTTTAAATAACAGAGGGTACAAAATTATTTCTGGTGGTACGAAATAATACATGATAAATAACATGATAAATTTAAACCAAATTTGATAATAAAATTCTGAAAAAATTGGAAAAGAAAGGCTTATTCTCGAAGTTAGACGAATTGAAAGTTGCTTGGAAGGGATTATGGAAATATTTTGATTTTTTTGGATAATACAAATTAGTACAAATTAAATTCTAGTAGAATCTCTCTTTATTTTTGGTTTTTGTAAAGATTTTTAATTTGTTCAGCTTGATGTCGAGTTAGCAGAACTACAATATTTTTTTAAATGACAAGGGGTACAAAATTATTTTTGATGATACAAAATACCGCATGATAAGTAATATATAACGCAATAATTTTAATTTGATTTTACTGAATTGATTCTTAAAAATCAGAAGAAAAATGTCTTTTTCCTAAAGCTAGTCAAGTTTGCGGTTGTTTAAGGAGTCAATAGCAGTATTTTGATATTTTTTTACGGTGATACAAATTAGTACAAATTCAGAATCATTAAAATCTATTACAATTTGCCGTTTTTCAATGATATTGACTCTGTTAGTTTAAAATTAAGTCAGCAGGACCACAATTTTTTTAAATAAAACGAGGTACAAAATTATTTTTGACGGTGCAAAATACTACACGATGAGTAAAACTGAAAAACATAATAAATGTAATTCAATTTTACCAATATAATTCTTAATAATCGAAGGAGAGGAATTTAATTTTTGAGGCTGGTCAAGTTTGGAATAGTTTTAAGAGGTAAGCAGAAATATTTTGATACTTTTTTTGATGGTACAAATTAGTACAAATTTAGAAACAATAAAATCTATCGTTTTCTGCCGGTTTTTATCAGTTTTCATTTTGTTCTCTTTATACTAAGTCAGCAGGACCGCAATATTTTTTTAACTAAACCGAGGTACAAAATCATTTTTGATAATACAAAATACTATACGATTAATGTAATTTTTGTTAAAAACAATTTTGTATTCCATATCCTTTAAGAGAAATCGTGGTCCTACTGATTTAATATAAAGTCAGCAAAATAAAAATTGTTAAAAAAACGAAACAAATAGTAGATTTTGTCGTTTCAGAATTTGTACCAATTTGTACCACCAAAAAAAGTATCAAAAATATTTCTGCCGACCCTTTAAAATAACCTCAACTTTGACTAGCTTCAAGAATAAAGCTTTCTGTTTCGATTATTAAGAATTAAATCAGTAAAATCAAATCAAATTTATTGCATTTTTCAGTACTTATTGTGTAGTATTTTGTAAAATACTACACATTAAAAATGATTTTATATCTTATTTTATTTATAAAAAATTGTGGTCCTGCTGACTTAATTTTAAGCTAACAGAGTAAATATCATTGAAAAACGGCAAATTGCAATAGATTTTATCGTTTCTGAATTTGTACTAATTTGTACCACCAAGAAAAGTATGCAAATATTTCTGTTTACTCCTTAAAACAACGTCACATTTAATCAACCTCAAAAATAAAATTTCTCTCTTTCGATTATTAAGAATTAAATCGCCCTTATAGAAATATCATACTAAGAATCATTGATAATTACTTATTTTCAGTATTAAAAATACTGGATAATAAGTAATTATCAATGATTCTTAGTATAATATTTCTATAAGGGCGATAGAATCAAATTATATTTATTGCTCATTTTTTATCACTCATTGTATACTATTTTGTACCAAAAATTTTGTAAAAAATAATTTTGTACCCCGTACTATGTAAAAAAATATTGTAGTCCTGCTAACTTAATATAAAGAGAACAAAATGAAACCTGGTAAAAAACGACAAGAAATGATAGATTTTATCGTTTTTGAACTTGTACTAATTTGTACCATCAAGAAAAAGTGAAAAAATCGTGATTCTGCTATATTTATATTAGGTTTAGAGAAGGGAGGGGTTGTTTAAAGGGAAAAATATAAAATTTTCGATTTATTTCGAATGGTACAAATTAATATAAATTCAGTACTAATTGTATGTACCATGGTTTATTTTATATATTTTTTTTGGTCCTGCTAGCTTGATATCAAGTTAGCAGCGCCACGATTTTTTTTAAAACGGCACATAGTACACATTTTTTTTGTGGTACAAAATAGTACAAAATGAGTAGACTAAAAAATGCGATAGGTCCCATTCGATTCTGCTCATTTGGTCCTATTAGTATTTATTAGTATAATATTTTTGTAAGAGTGTTATGTGGGATTTTGCTTTGTATAATAAAACATATTAATAATACAATATTATATATATTGCATTGCAATGTTGCTGCACAGCTGCGTTGTTATATTGCCGCAAGCGGACATTTTACCGTTGCTGCAACGTTGCAGTAGCATTGCAGCAACATTTTGCAATATTGTTGCAATGTTACAATATTGCAAAACAATGATGCTGCAATGTTGCTGCAACGTTACTGTGCTATATGGGTTAATACTGGTGCTTAAGAATTCAGAATTGGTGAAAAATGACTGAATTCTTTTTGAATTTTCTGTGCTATCTGAACTGACCGCAAAGTCGCGCGGTTCCACACTTTATTTAACTCACCAGTATTAATTATACCATTATAATTACAATAGAACAAAACATAATGTCTAAAATCGGAACATAAGAAGTCTTAAAGATAATCTTTAAGACGCCTTGAAGACATTTATATGTAAATCGTCTGAAAGACATCTTAAAGATGATCTTTAAGACGTCTTATTTTCCGATTTTAGACATTATGTTGTCTGGGAATAAACTGTCAAAAAGCTCAGTGCTTTTTAAATGTCATTGATATGTTGCCGAGAAATAAACAATAATTGCTAATGGCATTAACCCTACAATCGTCGCGCTACTTTTCGAACACGAGTCGACGCATGGGATCTTGAGAGACTCTTATATAAAAATTTATATAATATTTTCTTTGTTTAATTAGGTTTTTAGGGTCCATATAAACTATAAGAAAAGACTATTTTGGATATAATATTCTTTTAAAGACTCCATGCGACAACTGTAGGGTTAAAGAGTCTGACCGCGAAGTTGGGACGTAGGCGCACTTCCACTTAAGGCACTGACATTAATTGTATTATTATAAAAAATGTTAATTCCAATACAGAGGTTTATAATTGTACAATTAATATTGGTGCGTTAAGTATAGCGTGTAAATGATCGTACGTTTCGACTTCGCAGGCAGGCTCTTACATGCCACTAGCATTTATTGCTTATTTGTCGGCAACTATAAAAGATGTCGATATCATTAAAAAAGCACTGACTTCCATATTTTATTGTATTGGAATTAGCGGTTTATAATATTACAAATAGTATCATTGCTTTATGTAAACCCAGTCAACATGCTTGTCAGAAAGGGAACTTAAAGGTACCTTTCTTAAGAATACATTTTGATATCTCGGAAATGATGTTTAAATGACATCTAATAATCATCATATTCCGAGACATCTATTGAAAGAGCTCTTGAAGTTATCCCGTTTGAGAGATTTCTTGAAAATGTTCTCTTTGTAATATCATGTCAAATGATATCAATTTAATATTGTCAGGATGAAAACTGAAAGATAATTTTTTTAGGAGCACATTTTGATATCTCGGAAATAATGTCTAAATAATATCGAATAATCATCATGTTCCAGAGACATCTACTAAAAGAGCTCATAAAGTTCTCTTGTTTGAGAAATTTCTTAAAAATATCCCGTAAATTGTGTCAAGGAAAGATCGAAATAAATATTGAACAAATTATTTGAATAAATAGTGCGCGAGGCAGTATCCCAGATAGAAATGCGTGATGATCATGTTTCATCATAATATGACTTCATACTATGACTCCAATTTGATACTTTTTTAAAGATCATTACATGATCTCATGACATGAGCAGCAGATGCACATAAATAATGTACAAATTATGTTGCAAATTCTTGATATGATGTTGATTATTATTATTAAATGAGATATTTTTGTGATATCATAACATGTCTACATTCTAAAGCGCATATGAGCTCGCATCGGTGTTTATTCTTGTCCTCATGCTTGAAGATACATGAATACAATGTGAGCTCAGAATGAACACATGTTTCTATCTCGGATGAGACCATATATTAATTTATTCAACCAAATCGAGTTTTATAATATCCTTGTAATAATGCAAGAAAGACTTAAAAAATTGTTTGGTAAACAAATGTTATATTTATGAGGCAAAGTTTGGTAAGTGCAGATATGAAAACTGTAATCTAGGTGCACTTTAGTGGGAGCGGTGCACTTGGACACGGTGCATTTGGACACAGCCAATCACAGCACCGTGTCATTAGAGACATTTGTAGGGTCCCTTGGAGCAGCGACTTGTGATTGGACTCCAATTGCCCCATGTCCAACTGATATACACCCCACTTTAGTACATGTTGCTTGACCCAATATTCCTGTCTTGCGTCCGCGCGATCCGTGCGTTAGTATTTGTGCCTCTTCACCGATTTGCATGAAACTTCGTCAGTATTTTGATGCGTAGAACTTAAACCTATAAAAAAAGAAGTGTCGCTTTTAAGCGGATTAAAAGTTATGAAATGTTAAAAAATGACATTTGTGTTGTGGGTTAGGAAATCTATTTTGTTGACGATGCGATGTGGAGTTAAAAAATCGGGTGTATATCAGTTGGACACGGGGCAATTGGACACAGTCCAATCACAAGTCGCTGTTCCAAGGGACCCTACAAATGTCTCTAATCACATGGTGCTGTGATTGGCTGTGTCCAAATGCACCGTGTCCAAGTGCACCGCTCCCTAAAAAATCTGTCAGTGCGGGAGTGTCCCATTTGCGCACATAATCTGACGGACACGGGGAATTTTCCCAAACGGACACAGTGCTCGAACGGACACAAGGTGTTAAAATTTTTATTTTTATATTAATATATTAAATTACATTTCATATTATTGTTATATAGTATTGTGCAAGTTTTCGCAGTATTATAAATTTAACGCGATTTTCGTACTACTATTTGTGATGTAGAGCGTAAATTGTGGTTTTTATCTAGTCTTTTAATAACATTTGGTAATTATTTAGTTTAGCGGCATCACCTCTGATTTCGATGAAAATAGATTCAATCGACGCGTTTTTGCATGCCAAACAACTTTTTCTTCTAACAAAATCGTCGTTCTCTATTGCGAAGCGAGATATTAATATTTAAAATGATAGATTGATGGAGTTAGAAAATCTGTCACATGGACGTAATATATTGTAGATGCTACAACACCGTGTTGTATTAAAAAGTCTATCAATTTATTACAATCGTTGATTAAAAAATTGGTAATTATCCAGTTATACCGTCTATCTTTAGCTATGTAACTGAGGGGCTTCGCCCCCCAGACCCTCCGTATCACGGTAGGTGGGAGCTAAAATCTTTTATGAGAAATTCACTCTTTAGCTTAAGCACAAAAGACTATAACCCTCTCTCCCCGTGATAGAGGGGTCTGGGGGGGGGGGGGCCCCCCC
>NW_022639597.1:868804-869136 GCF_010583005.1 Odontomachus brunneus
ACATAGCTAGAGATAGATGGTATGACAGATTTTCTAACCTAACACGCCCTCAACTTTGTCTATTAATATCTCGCTTCGCAGTAGAGAGCGACGATTTTGTCAGAGGAAAAAATTATTTGGCATGCAAAAACGCGTCGATTGAGTCTATTTTCATCGAAATCAGAGGTGATGCCGCTAAACTAAATAATTACCAAATGTTATTAAAAGATTAGATAAAAACCATAATTTACGCTCTACATCACAAACAGTAGTACGAAAATCGCGCTAAATTTACAATGCTGCGAAAACTTGCACAATACTATATAACAATAATATGAAATGTAATTTAATAT
>NW_022639597.1:869146-869227 GCF_010583005.1 Odontomachus brunneus
TGAAAACTGTAATCTAGGTGCACTTTAGTGGGAGCGGTGCACTTGGACACGGTGCATTTGGACACAGCCAATCACAGCACC
>NW_022639597.1:869237-869802 GCF_010583005.1 Odontomachus brunneus
ATATTATTGTTATATAGTATTGTGCAAGTTTTCGCAGTATTATAAATTTAACGCGATTTTCGTACTACTATTTGTGATGTAGAGCGTAAATTGTGGTTTTTATCTAGTCTTTTAATAACATTTGGTAATTATTTAGTTTAGCGGCATCACCTCTGATTTCGATGAAAATAGATTCAATCGACGCGTTTTTGCATGCCAAACAACTTTTTCTTCTAACAAAATCGTCGTTCTCTATTGCGAAGCGAGATATTAATATTTAAAATGATAGATTGATGGAGTTAGAAAATCTGTCACATGGACGTAATATATTGTAGATGCTACAACACCGTGTTGTATTAAAAAGTCTATCAATTTATTACAATCGTTGATTAAAAAATTGGTAATTATCCAGTTATACCGTCTATCTTTAGCTATGTAACTGAGGGGCTTCGCCCCCCAGACCCTCCGTATCACGGTAGGTGGGAGCTAAAATCTTTTATGAGAAATTCACTCTTTAGCTTAAGCACAAAAGACTATAACCCTCTCTCCCCGTGATAGAGGGGTCTGGGGGGGGGGGGGCCCCCCC
>NW_022639597.1:869812-872366 GCF_010583005.1 Odontomachus brunneus
CGTCGATTGAGTCTATTTTCATCGAAATCAGAGGTGATGCCGCTAAACTAAATAATTACCAAATGTTATTAAAAGATTAGATAAAAACCATAATTTACGCTCTACATCACAAACAGTAGTACGAAAATCGCGCTAAATTTACAATGCTGCGAAAACTTGCACAATACTATATAACAATAATATGAAATGTAATTTAATATATTAATATAAAAATAAAAATTTTAACACCTCGTGTCCGTTTGGGATTGTGTCCGTTTGGGAATGTATCCGTTCGAGCTTGTGTCCATTTGGCACTGTGTCCGTTTGGGAAAATTCGCCGTGTCCGTCAGATTATGTGCGCATGTACTCACCCATCAGTGCATTGTCGATATTTTATAACTTTTAAGTTATGCCGCTTGAGAGCGACATTTTTTCTTGCAGAATCGTGTTCTACGCATTAAATTACACGATCTGACGAAGTTTCATGCAAATCGGTGAGGAGGCCCCTCTGCTTCATAATTACCATTATTTTGAGGAATTATTTTGACATCATAAATGAAATTTTTATATGTTGACATACTTGAAATATCTTAAAGATATCCCTTTTTGAGAAATCATTTTGACATCTTTCTGTAATACTTTTCGGTCCTCAAAAAATGGCGCATTAAATAACATTTTGTTATTGTTTCGACAGCTTTTCGAAGCCTCTTCATGTTATCAGATTCCACATTTAGATATCTTTTAGAGATGTTTTTGATAACTTTTTGCCCAGTGGGAAGCGTGGAAGCGTGCGTACGTCTCGACTTTGCGGGCAGACTCTTACATGCCACTGGAATTCATTGTTTATTTTTCGTCAACTACAAAAAGAATATCGAAAAAATATTTATATTTATATTTAGTGATTAAAAAAATATTTATTTTTCCAAAGTTCATTCTATTGAAATTAGAGGTTTTTAAATGTAATATTACTGGTGCGTTAAGTAAAGCGTAGGAGAAAAACGCGTAGAAAAGTCGGTGGTTTTTAATGAAAACGATATTTTTTAACTTCTAATTTATAATTATAAATCTCTAATTCCAATACATAACTCTCTTATAGAAATATCATACTAAGAATCATTGATAATTACTTATTATCCAGTATTTTTAATACTGAAAATAAGTAATTATCAATAATTCTTAGTATGATATTTCTATAAGGGCTGTAGGAAAGTCGGTACTTTTTGTGGCATTGATGTCTTTTTTGTAGTTGTTGTGAAATAAACAATAAATGTTAGCGGCACGTAAGAGCCTTACCGTGACATACGTTGAGTCGTACACACGCTTCTACATTTTAGAAATAAATGGAGAAATAAGCAGAAAATGCTGTCAGCATATAAGCACTCCCCTTATAGAAGTATCATACTAAGAATCATTGATAATTACTTATTTTTAGTATTAAAAATACTGGATAATAAGTAATTATCAATGATTCTTAGTATGATATTTCTATAAGGGTCAACCGCGATGTCAAGACGTACACGAGTTTCCACGCTTTACCTAAAACTGGTATTATTCGTAGTATTACTAATTTAATTCACTAATTTTTAATTTAAATCACTAATTTTAATAGAGTGAAGTGTGAAGAAGTAAAGTGAACGAAATCGATATATTTTGTAGTTACCGAAATTAAGCAATAAATTCCTTATAGAAATGTCATACTAAGAGTCATTGATAATAATTTAATCTCAGTATTAAAAATACTGGATAATAAGTAATTATCAGTGATTCTTAATATGATATTTCTATTGTGACGTGACGATTTTTTGTTATCGTCCGTCACTCGGAAAGTCGTGTGGAAGCCGAAAGCGGGCTTCCCGGCTGCAGGTGGATGTCGCGTCCTAACGGTAAGGCGAATAGGACGCGAGCCTGCGTGGCCCGAATTTTGTGTATAGGATAAGAGTGCGGGTGTCGAGAGGTCGGGTCAGGAGGAAGAGGACTTCAGAGAAGATTCGCTGCCGCCGAGGGAGAGCGAAGTCAGGCTCAGGAGCATCGAACGGACCAAAAATCTCAGGTGAATCGCTTTCTTATTATTATTAGCAAGTAAGGACCGACAGGGAATCCGTTCTAAGGAGGCCTGTTTTAGCCGAAGACCCCTGCTAACGAGGAGAGCGCAGAGAGAGAGAGAGCTGTCGAGGTGGATCAGTCCTGAGCTGCCGCAAGGGAGCCGCTGGGACGGAGTCGACGGACACCGCGGACGAGCGGAGGACAGCTGCTGCCAGGGCGAGCCCGACAAGCACGTCCTCCGCGACCCGGAGCGTCCTCCGAGCCAGGCGAAGACGCCGCGAGGCTCGAGGACTGAAGAAACAACGGCTGCCGATACGACGAAGCTCCAAGGTCGGAGAGGCCGACCGGCCAGAAAGATCTAGCTGGTAAACAACGGCTAACGCAAAACAACGGCCGAAGAACGGGGATTCAATCCTGCAAATCGGCCAATCAACGGCCGATAGCTGTCGGAGAGAACAATTCAAACCTAAGATAAAACGAGGTCCCAACGATAGCTCGAGAGCTTTTTCCTGTGAGCCGTGCCAAGTGTGTG
>NW_022639597.1:872376-875969 GCF_010583005.1 Odontomachus brunneus
TCGGCTGCACGAGCCGCGGGTGTAGCGTTACACTATAAGGGATGCTTAAGCAGTAAGAACCTAATTGTGACGTACGTTAAGACGTACGCGTGTTTCCACGCTTTACCTAAAGCAGTGGTATTATTCATACTATTATAAATGTTAATGTCAATAGAATAAACTATTGAAAAGTTAGTGCTTTTCAAATGACATCAATGGCTGCATTCAGTAGACTCAATAGTTGGGCAACATTACTAGATTTTCTACTGAATGACGCTCGGCTCAGTTGTTACATCTCAACAAGTTGAGGGAGCGGACGCCATATTTTGTAGCGGTTTTCATTTACGCTATTTGAGCGGAAAGTGATACAATCTAACATGGCGACGTCTAGTGAGAAAAGTGATGTCATAGAAAAAATATATGAATATAAAGGAGAGTTATATAAAATAATAGAAAATGCTGATTTTCATACTCGTCTTCAATCAGGTATGTAAGAATAATAATAAATTTTATTATTCGAAATAATTTAATGTAATATATTTATTATTATTAATAATCTAACCTCTCTTTTTGTAATATACTTGCATGTATTACTGACATTACTGGCATAAAAAATATTTTGATTTATTGTTTTGTTATTACTAGTATAATATCTGTAAAGGCTTAAACTAATGGCTGACTTAATGGTTAAAAACAATTATGCCTTAAAATAAAAATGTAAGGCATATTTGTTTTTAAGTATTAAATCATATGTTTATCTTTACTTAATTTGAAGGAAAAACAAAGAGATATAAACAAAGACAGAGATATAATTTAACTATCAATTAACTTACCAAGAAGTTGGAACAATCGATCCTTAAACCTTAATCACATATATTATTTTGTTAACATTTACAAGAAATATTTATAAGTGTAAGAAATACTTATACATACTTATACATGTAAAAATATTAAATTAACAATAATTAAACTGTATTACACATTGTCGTAAGTTCACAAGATAGCTATTCTGCTTAGGTCCTGTATGAACGTATAGATTTCCTGTAATAACATAACATAATTTTATAATGCAATGTTGTTTTATAAATTATTCGTAAGTATTTCAAATTTAATTTTACTGTCAAATTACTCTTAACTTAACCTTATCCGCTTTTATTTTAAAGTAATACATTAGAAGTAGCCATCTTTACTAGTAGCGATATCACAAACGAATCCAGTAGAAAATTCATAGCGGAGTTCGATCCATCGGAAACAGATGTCTCAACTGTTGAGTCTACTGAATGCAGCCAATATCTTTTGTAGTTGCTGAGAAATAAACAGTAAATATTAGCAGCAAGTAAGAGCCTGCCCCTGATGTCGAGACGTACATGTGGTCCCACGCTTTACCTAATGCAGTAGTATTATTCGTACTATTATAAAACACTAATGCCAATAGAATAAACTGTTGAAAAGTCAGTGTTTTTTGAGTGACATTAATATGTTTTGTAGTTATCGAGAAATAAGCAATAAATGTTAGCGGCATGTAAGAGCTTGCATATAATGCTCAAATTAAAATTATTTCCTTCTCTTGCATCTAAATCAGTGTTCCCATGCAAATGATTCCTCAGTTATAATGGCGAGAAAGTGTAAACCTGAAAATTCTTCGGGAATTACGAGTAACGCGATGCGTCAATAGCTGAGCGAGATATTTCTTTAACGATAAGACCGCCGCTAACTCACCTCTGGGGTGCGTTCGAAAACATCACCCGTGTGTATTTTGTCACACTCAGATCGTTCGAAAACCCCTAGTGGGCACACTGACCATGCGACCATGGCCGTTCGAAAACCGTACTCCGTGGACCACTCGTGTGACTTTTCTCCACTCTCTTTTGCGCGGTGTGAATCGGTGGAGATGGTGGAGAGTGCGCAAAGAGTGCAATACAGTATGAAATTACTAAATTATTTATGGTTTTTTGTTCTTCGAAACATTCGTACAACCATTAGCCATCACGGTAAGATAAAAAATTTAAATACAGCAGTGTAGGTTAGCCAGGTTTAGGTTTATTTCTATAGTGATGTATATTGTCAGAATATTGTCTTTAAATATAAATAAAGCTTATTAAGCTTTTTGTATTTTATAGGTTCTGAAATTTTCTTACGAGATACGAGGCACGTTAAAAGTCACGAATCAGTAACAATTTGTGAAAAAAAATGGAAAATTTAATCCCGGGTCGTCATATTTTATGCATGGATATTAAAAAAAATATACAAAAGGATGACAAGGGAAATGTCTATATATACGATGTTAAAGGTAAGGAGTAATAAATAAGTTTATAAATTTCCTTAGGCCTGGTGCCCACGATGCTAGAAATCGATCCGAGTTCTCGGACCGAGAAATATATAGCCAATTAACTTTCCAGATAACTAAATTATAAATTAATAATTACTAAATTAATTAATTAATTAATTACTAAATTTATTAATTTATTATTATTTTGCTGAGAAGCAATTATAGCTAATGTCGAAATACGCTTTCGATCATTTTGTACAACATATGTAGGCACAACACACATGTAGTATGTCACATTGAGCATTCTTCCATGGCTGTTCGAAAACTCCTCTCGATACCAACTCCACTAACCCCACCAAGCCCATCCACCACAGCCACTTTCCGTCGTGGACTTTCAGTGTTTTCGAACGCACCCCTGTGTCAGTGATAGAAATTTTGACGAGCAGCACGCACCACGGGAGGGGATACGCACCACTCACGCGACAGTGTCCGTGAGGCTCACGAACACGGTCGCGTGAGTGCGTGCGTATCCCCTCCCGTACTAATATGTGTTGTTCGCGACTAAAGCCCATTCTACAATTGCGTAAGCGTAGTCGTGAACATAAGAGTCAACCAATCCGAATGTTTTATTCACTGATTGCTTTACTCTGATTGGTTGTCGTAATCACTTACAACCACTTACATCCACGTTCACGCAATTGTAGAATGGGCTTAAAGTTTCTATCACTGCTCTGTGTCTACTGATTGTTTCTCGCCTGTAGTGAGACAAGAACAGATAGTGTTGATTATCTGTCTTTATCTAACATTAAGAATCATGGACATTACTTCTTTACTCACTGAGACAATTTGTGCACATTGGCTATGTAGTTTATGTGCACGGTTGGTTAGAGGCGCTGTAAGCCATTTCAGTTTAGAAATCCTCTAGTAAGAGATGTGCAATCTTTGAGTGCGACGGGATTGATCCTGGCCGACTTTGCAAGAATATGGCGAAACCAATGAAATAATCGTATTTTATTGATAAAGGTGCGGTAAAGATAAATTAATTAAAATTGAAGATAAATTACATAAACTGAATTTAATAAATTTATAGATATGTAAAACAGAAAACCCTTTTGCTGCAGAATTTTTACAATTTGGAACGCAGCAGCCTGACATTATATTTTATTTCAGATATCTCCTATGTGAATATGACTATGTTAAAATATTTTCAATTCTCACATGTATTTTATAATTTATGTGAAATAATATTTTATTATAACATTGCATTAATATTTCCTTAATTATTAACAATTTATATATTATATATATATATATATATATATATATATATATATATATATATATA
>NW_022639597.1:875979-878145 GCF_010583005.1 Odontomachus brunneus
TTCCATTTAAAAAAATTAATGTGACCTTGACCTGACCTTCGCTACGCAACCCAAGGTCAAACTGATGTGATCAGTAAATACATCTTTTTAAACGCCACAACTTTTATCTGAAACATTTTTTTCTAAAATGCTTAGTTTTCGAGATATTTCACCGGTCCGGGACTTTTTGAACACCCTGTATATATATATTCAGTTATATAAATTTTTCATTACAAACTGCATTGCAGTGAGCAAATGAGATATGTAAGATATGTTAAGATATGTTATCCGCAACTATCTTTATCCTTTCTGCAAAATTACAGCGTTAAGATTATAGCGAAGCGGCACAAAAAAAGCGGAACGGTTGTGATTGGTCACACTGGTTCCGCGTGTTCCGTTCTGCGGAGAATTTCCACCCCATTGGACGTCGGTCTTAGGGTGGAGTCCCATGGCATATATTTTCCGCGTACCGCGTAAGCGCGTAACCAATAAATTGCGACGTATAGTATTTCTGTTGGAACTTCTAAAAGAATAGAAAGATGTGATTGGTTACGCGGTTACGCGTTACGCAAAAATACGTGCTCTCTAATGGGACTCTACCCTAAAACTATTATGACTTCTGCACACAGGACGCGGTAATGCTTGTCGCGCGGCGGAAGTCGCGCAACAGCCAATCAATATGCTGCTTTCCGTAATAACCTTTTAGCTCTTACGGAAAAACAACATATTGATTGGCTTTCGCGCGGACTTCCGTCGCGTGGCAAGCATTACCGCGTCCTGTGTGCAGGAGCCATTAGCGTGTTCGACTGGCCCTGGGTTAATCGCTCCGAGAACGATTAATGACGTCATAAGTCTCTACTAGCCAATCATAAAGCTTATAAGTATTTGTTCGACCAATAAACGTAGGCTGAATAACCCAGCGTGGGTTAACTCAGAGCCAGTTGAACATGCTATATGTAATTTACATCAAGTATTTAGGTTTGTTCGCGTCGCATGCCCCAACGTGCTTCTACTCGCTCCAACACACTCTGCTTGATTCACGTCATCACGCGGACCAATCAGAGTGCATTGAAGCGAGTAGGAGCACGTTGGGGCATGCAACGCAAACAAATCTTTTTACTTGCCAACCCTGTTCATAGGTTTCCTCTGGTTATATTGGCTGCGTTCAGCAGAGAAAGCTGCTTTGCAACTGTTGTAAAATTCGTGAATCTGATTGGTACACTCTTGGATTTAACCAAAATTAAGAGCATACTCCAATCAGATTCACGAATTTTACAACAGTTGCAAAAGGGTGGGACCCGATTGACCACGATACGATTGGACACAGATTGAATGATTGGTTCGACCTAGTAATTCACTAGATAATTCTTTTCATCGGTTGGTTGTGTCCAATCGTACCGTGGTCAATCGGGACGCTCCCGTTGCAAAGCAGTTTTCTCTGCTGAACGCAACCATTGTTTGAAAATGAAAAAATTGATATCGCCGTTCAGTCCTAAAATTGGATTTTTACTTATTGTATCATTTCTTTTTAACCTCACAAGGTAATTTATTATTTGTATTATTTTAAAAATAGAATCGATTATGAAAAATTAATATCTTTTTTATAGCCAAGACGAAGTTCTGTCCAAAGTTCAAACTCCATTTAGCTAAGACTAACCTATTAAATGTAACTCATCAATAGATATGTCAATCAGAATTATATAGCTCAAATGACACTATTTGATATCTGTCGAAAGTTATATGTGATATAAGAAGATATTAACAGATTTTTGCTTTCAAAAAAATTTGTCATGTCAGGGATCAAGGTAACATCTATGTTTATTAATAATTATATTTTGAATAGTACTTGTAAAATTAGAATTGTTAATGATAAATTATGTAAGTATATACAGATTTGAGTATGCATGATGCCATTTTTTTATTCTTAAACCTTTCAGTAGATGTATCTATTATTTTTGGCGCTTGATTTACCACCATATTCTACAAAGTTGTTTTTTCTTGAGAATACATATAATATAAACAATAGACTATGTATATTACAAAAAGAAGATTTATCTTTTATATATATATATATATATATATATATATATACATATATATATTTATATTATAGTTTTCAAATTATATTCCTATGCAACACATGTCATTACATGTATATGAAACTGACCAATCACAATACAATGAATA